>NC_056576.1:8627794-8927794 GCF_018340385.1 Cyprinus carpio
GTGCTATAATAACCCATAAAAAATACAACTCATACACTGTAAGTGACAGACATGTAGATGTTTGTGAATGATGTTTTCTCTGTTTTGGAGGGATGATCATTCTTAAATCATACCCTATTTATTGCATCAAAATTTGTTAATACTTTACCATAGTTAGGGGTGAATAATTTAATCAGTTGTTGATTATTCATGCAACAATACATATTACTGTTATAGTTTTTAGTAATTACCAATGCTATATAGCTGATAAATTTGTCTAGTGCTCTTATGAGTGTTTATAGCATGATTAGCATAGACTTCTTCATGGCTAGTGTTTACGAATTTCATTTAATTCTGTAACCTATTTGTTCTACAGATCTGTGTACTACTGTTTTTGACACCATTGATAACGTTTCTGACAGGTAATATCATCATATTTTTTTGCTTTTCCCTTAATGTGCCATCCTCTCTGTAATAACTTGTTCATGGGCTTTTTTGATTACTGCCAGTTTAAGTGCCACCATACATGTAAACCAGGCATCAAATAGTATTTATTCAAAATAGGAATATTTAGTAACAATATAGTTATATTTTTTTAATCAATTTAATATATCCTTGCTGAATAAAATGTTAATAAATAAATAAAAACACTAACACTAAAAATATGTAAGATATGTAAAATATGTACAAATAAGACCTTAAATTATGTGTGAGTTAAAAATTAAAAAAACACCAGAATATTGAATTAATTAACCAAAAGTAGGTCATTATGGACCAGGATCTGTAAATATAAAGCCGCAAAAGTCGATTTTAAATATGAATCCTGCATGTTCTGCCTGTCTCTGTTATGGCGCAGATGCGCAGTTTACACACACACACACACACACACATGCACAGATGCGTGGGTGCGTGACGCTCGCGGTGATTTCAGCGTCTGCCGTCTCACTAAATGAGGACGTAAACACATGAACAACATCTACACTTCATGAGCATTTTGCCGTTTGATTTGAGTAAAACTAGCATCATATCTCATACACAGAACTGTAAAGGTATTCACTGCAACCCGTCAAAATAAAAGTCCGGTTTGAATTTATGACAATAGAATGTACGCAGCCTACTACTACTACTACTACTACTACTATGAAACAAACATTATTTTAAAGGAATAATCACACAACATTTCTTCCATGTTTTAATTTTAATAGTAAATCCCCATTGTTTGCCAAAAAATTAAGTTTGCTTAATTTTCAATAATTAAATGATAAATGATGAAATTCATGTTTTATCCCTTAATTTCATAATCAGAAAAATGTAAATACACAACACAGAATTTCAGAGGGAAAAAAATCATAAGGCTACTTTAAGAAGAAATAAAATGAATAAATTAAGTTGTTTTGTGCATTCAAATAGTTAGACATGCTAAAACGCATAATTTGGTAACAATAATAAAATAAAATATATATATATATATATATATATATATATATATATATATATATATATATGATGAGAAAATTTTTATTTAATAAAAAAGAAGAGTTTGCCCATACCTCTTGAATGGTTGTCCACCCTGTCATATTGGGGAATCTGCCCCTTTAAGGAAAGGCCATCCCCTTTAGTGACATCAGGGAATTTCAACGGTTTAGGTGAATAAGTTGGTGACTTTTCAGAAAACTTTTCAGTTTTCTTCATCTGGGTTTACTTGCTTTGCCAAAGTCTAACATGTTCACACCCTGTTGGCATAAAATATGCCAGAAATGATTAGAAAACAGTACTTTCAAAATAGTTACATTTGAATATACCAAATTCTCTTCAACAACCAGACTAACTACTTAGCTAGTCACATTTTTTGTAAACTAATATGCTAATTGAAGCTCAAAATATCCACCCTGTTGGCCACTTAGACTCATTAGGGTGGACATATACATGACAGGGTGGACATAGCATAGCATAGCATAGCACATGCAAACAAAAAACAGCATCCAAATATCACAGTTTTCTCCAAAGAAAAAAATACATGTGCGAATTGTTTGAGTTTCTTTAAAAACACAATGGTTTACATCAAATTTTTTATGTATTTAAAATTTGAAAGCAAACAAATAACCCTGTTCATACCTTTCAGAAAATAGAATTTGCATCTTAATTTTGTAATGAAAATGTATTTAACAGTAATATACATGTCCATGACAGGGTTCATGAATATTCACTTCTTTTGTTTTAATTATTGCCCATAATTTTATTGTTGATAAAGTGTTGGAGCTCAGCTAATATGTTTAGTATCCTCTTAAGACCCTGCGGCCTCATATGAGGACATTATATTTTTGTGAATTTTTCTGAGACTGTACATGCCACCGTTTTAAGTCTGGATGTCCTGTACAGAGCACATTCAGGGCTTTTCAGATATACCATGATTGGATGTTTCACCATGAACACTTCCTCTCTTTGGCCATCAAAAATGTCTGAAATAAATTTAGTGACACTCTTATGGAAATATAATAATATTTTGTAATTCTCATTTAAATCTATCTATTTTTTTTAAATGTGTGCTATAAATGAACATCTCAAGAAAATGTTATGGGGTTTCAAATCAAAATATGACTTTCTGATACAAAACAGGACGTGATTTCATGCATGTCCTCTTATGAGGACACCGGGACTAAAAGCATGTTTATTACACATTTTGGGAGACATAACAAATGAATAATTAAATAAATTATATTTCAATATTCTATGAAATATAATATATTATTATGAAAATCGTGTCAATTATAACTCCCATTATTACACTTCTTTTTTCATTACATGTTGCCCCAAAAACACATTAATATGCAAATTAGATTTAGTTTATAGATATACATTGTATATAATGAGAAAACCCGTTTATGGTCATTTTACACACATTTTGCAGGGAAAAAATGGTATATTGAATCATAACATGGTTGAGAATCATCTTTATACAAAGTTTGGTTAAAAAAAAAAAAAATTGTGAAAACTAAAAATGTATTGGTGATTTAAAAAATCAATTGTTTTTGCCTTTGCGTGTTCATTCATGTCTTTTTATTTTATTTTTTTTTAAGAAATTGAGTCCATGTTGGACATAAATTATGAATAAAATATATATTTTTTAAAAAAAATACATTATTTGTAATGCTTTAAACAATGTAAAGACATGGAAAAAACTATTTTTTTCCTAAAACTTTTTTCTCGGGTCTTAAGAGGGTATTGTGAGGGTTGAAAGGCATTCTTTGGTGATACTGACTCATGAATTCCAAATAGATTTTTGTGCTTTTCAAGGGCAGCTCGAGAAGGGAAACCTGGTCAAAAGTGAGCAACTGACATCTTTCACAAATGGCCCCATTCTCAAGGCCATTCAATTATGACTTTAGCTGTCCCAATGATTCATTTTGAAATTGAAGGAAATTCATTTTTTCTGGGAAATTAAAAAACGTAATTGCTTTTGTTTAGCATGGACTATTTCAACAGTAGATATTCTGTAATATTTACAGTGCCAATCAAACTATGTGTGAATTAAAAACATCACTCACTCACTCACACACACACACACACACACACACACACACACACTCACTCACTCACACACACACACACACACACACACACACACACACACAAAGAGCTCTTTTACTGATGTTATCAATAGTGCCTAACATACTGTACATCAAAATGGCCATATATGAGACTACATGTATCGTTCATAATATTACCTTCAAGTGGCCATACAGATTCTTTTGAATGGAACTGTTCTTCCTTGAAGTGACCATCGTACTACATTTCACTCACAGCCTTGTGGAAGAGCCATTCATGAAGGGATTTAGTTGCAATTATTTGGAACAAGGGCCCTTCGAATGTAGAATGGCATTTGAAATTGCCATTTTTTCTATTTCTGCATCGTCAAGCTGGAAAGATCAATGCATAAATTAAATTTCACTAGTATAAAATGCTGCTCTATATCACAGTGTATTAAATATGATTTATCTTCTCATTAGCTGCAGTTCATTACAGTAAAGTAATAGTTCATCCAAAAACAAAACAAAAATTTTTGAAAATGTACTCACCTTAAGGTCATACAAGACATAGGTGAGTTTGTTTCTTCATCGGAAGAGATTTGGAGAAATTTAGCATTACAGCCCCTGCAGTGAATGGGTGCCGTCAGAATGAGAGTCCAAACAGCTGATAAAAACACACAATAATCTACAAGTAATCCACACCACTCCAGTCCACCCATAAACAAACCCATCATTAAGATGTTTTGTTGCTTTTGTCCAAAATACAAGTCCTCTATCCATAATGTTGCTTTCTCGAGTGAAAAAGTAATCTTGTCTGATTCAGGAGAGAAATATGCAAATATGAAATATTATGGCTTATGGACTGGTATTTTGGCAAGTTTTAAAGTTAAAATGTTTTAATAATTGATTTCTTTCTTACAAACACGCAGCTTTTTACTGCACAAGATGTTAATTGATGGACTGAAGTTGTGTGAATTACTTTATTATTGTGGTGTTTTTATCAGGTGTTTGGACTCTCATTCTGACGGCACCCATTCACCGCAGAGGATCCGTGTTTGGACTATTGTTGTGATGGTAAATTTTTACAGATCTGTTCCGATGAAGAAACAAACTCTGAGTACATTTTAAAGTGTACTTTCTTTAAAACAAGTGGCATTTGGTTTGGCATTTTAACTAATGTAATGACATTCTACCAGGCTTAAATGTGTTAACATGTTCAGGGCCAACAGTAATGATATAAATATAACATATAATTTCTCAGCTACTTACAGATTGAACTCAGATGCACCTCTTTTGGGGCTACAAATTGTTTGAAGATATTGTTTCTAAAGTACATGCCATGAATTGTGATTAGCCGACTGACTTTGATCTTCCTAAGCAATGCTTTTGAGACAACCTGTCGGGCTACAGAACTAGCCATTACAGACAGCATCATAGCTCATCTGGAGAAACATCTGAGGAATGCTTTAACCAATCACAAATGTGTTTTTATTGTGTGCAAGATCTCAGTAATGGAGATGATCCCCTCATATCTTTGCTTTTAAACTTATGGTTAAAACATCCAAACCAGTCGAGGGGCCATGAATTATCACCACTGTAGCCACACACTTAACCCTAGGTTGCTCCATAATGGCAGTCTCTGCATTTTAAGACATTTAAGACAGAAGAGTCAACTAAATTACTGCAATTTGAAAAAAGAAAATAAGATAAATCATGGTTAAAGTTAGATTTATGGTTGACCAATTACAGTGACAGCATCCAGAAGCAATTTAGTGCTGAGTGCTGCTAAAGAGGAGAAATGCGAATGGTTAGCTTTCTGCATTCATCTCAATCCCGGTCACTCTGCAGTACTTGACACTCAATTCTGGCCATAAACACCTGCGCAAACAACTGTCATGTGACTTATCACTGTACAGTTGCAGGAAAGTTACATCATGATACTCAGATTAGCTAATGGCACCACAAATAAACACAGTCCAAAAATAAACCTTGTGATTATTCATGAGCTGTGACGATAAAGGTAGTAGAATTTTTACATTTTTGGATTGTACTCCTATCTTATAGAGTATATTTCAGTATTGGATTTCATGCTTTTAACTTATATCCAACTGTAAAAGCAGGTTTTCATGCACAATGTAAAAATCAATAATTTGATGGTTGTAGATGTTCAGCACCCTTATTTCTATATTCTTGTTAAACACTGCACATTTTAAATGCATCGATGTCCTGGATTCTCCAAAACCTGAAATGGTAGTGTCTTCGGAAGCCCTGAAGTGCAAAGTGCAAAAGAATTTTGAAATGCCTTCCTGAATCTGCTTTAGCACAAAACATTAAAGATATCCCAATCGATATAAAATTTATTCTATTGTACAAGGTTTTGGTTTTTATTTTTAATTTTTTCCTTCATGAAAATTTATTTACTAGATTTTTGGCTAACAATGAGCATGCAGTGTCATCCATAGCCACTAGGACGCATTTTAGTGTTTTCTTCTCCTTGTAAAAAGCCCTTGGCACTAAGCTTCCCTCCTGGTCTTCCATAAGTGAAAACTAGGATTGAGAAACACTGGTATAGTATAATATAGCAGTATACTAACAAATTATATTCTCTGACTAGGTTGATCCAGGCCTTTATCCATCTAGTATATATTTATATATGCTATGTTGGCATTGCTTACCTAATTTCTGGCACAAATGAGACTGACAAAATTAATTGTATAATATAGAAAAACAAGCATCAGCACTTCTATTTTATCAACATGCATAGGGCCAGTTCATCACTAGTTCAATATGATTTGGCCTTTCTGTTTGAAGGGCCTCATGGTTGCTCCCTCAGATAATGGCTGCGATGGTAATTTTGTCTGAGCTCAAAAGGGCAAGCCTGGCGTTTGGTGTAATACATGTTGCAGAATAGCAATTATATTTGTATTTGAGTTTAAAAATAGGTTTCACGCAGGCAGACTGGACATGTGCATACTGACTTCATGAGACAATAGTACCATTCCTGTCGCAGCATTGAATTTCTTAATACTTTTTGGAGTCAAATGACTTTTTAAGTACTGTATATTAAAATATACTTCAGTATACTGAAGTACATTAAATCAATATTTCTCTTGCTTCAGCCATCATTTGGATGCATTTATTTTTCACAGAGATTGTCACACTGTGTTACTGGATTGGCTTATCTATGAAGGATTCATTGAATCTGGCTAAAACATTGCTGATATGACTTGTAAGATCCAGTAGTTTTTATCTAGATGAAACTGTGTGAATATATATACACTGAACAAAATTATAAACGCAACACTTTTGTTTTGCGGCCTATTTCTCTCAAATATTGTTCACGCCGAGTGGCCTTTTATTGTGGCCAGCCTAAGGCACACCTGTGCAATAATCATGCTGTCTAATCAGCATCCTGATATGCCACACCTGTGAGGTGGATGGATTATCTCAGCAAAGGAGAAGTGCTTTGAGTTCAGCTCATGAAAAATGGGGGCAAAAACAAAAGTGTTGCGTTTATAATTTTGTTCAGTGTACTGTATACACACACACACACACACACACACACACACACACAGTATAGAATGTATGGGGGTTTTGAATTTTTGTTTTAGTTTAGGTTTGTGTTTTTGTTTTTGGTACAAGACAAGTTTAACCAGACTGACAGCATGTTTGAACAGCAAACTTTAGTATTCTGTGATCATTATCTGACTTTCTGCTCTTTCAAAATGATGATGCTCCATTTAAGCACAGGGTTGCGTCACTTTGCGTTTCAGAATGTAGAGAGAGCAAAGAGTTGTAAGTTAATCACAGTGTTCTGAAATATATACCTTGGGAGCATTCAGTGGCTCAGAGCAAGCAAAAAGCATGAAATTTAAATGTTGGCAGGGAAATTTCTCTATTCATGTCATTGACAGCATGCAGTTCCATTGCTCGAATACTTAAAGAGATTTACTTACTGTATATGCAAAATGATCCAAATTCAGATGAATCCCACACATACCACAGGCATACATAATTACATCACTTCAGATATTATATACTGTTGCAAACTTGATTTTAATTAACTTTAAGGACAGACAAGTAAATATCTACATATCTACACATGCAACCAGAAAGTATATTATATATTATAGTATATATTATAGTATTAAACATTAAATTTATTAATACTTTCTTTCTTTCTTTCTTTCTTTCTTTCTTTCTTTCTTTCTTTCTTTCTAAGCTTAACCTGCAGTAAAGATGTCAGAAAATCTCAAGCAGTATTTCTTTGCAGATGTCACTTGGTTTGATATTTGTTTGCATAACATAGTGACATTTAGACATTTATAGGTGTCCAAATACTTTTTGGGTTCACTGTACTTAGATATATTCGTCATATTATCTGATAATTTGAAATGACAGATTTCACAATTTAACTTCCTTTTCCTGAATTTGTCTATTGCTTTTTCTTTTTTGGTATTGGGAAGCATTTTAGGGGGATTCTCTTGTGATTTGTGAGCGGAAATTTTGAATATGGCATTAGTCCCCTATTATGATTTGTATTGTATTAAAGAATGACATGCAAATTGGATGAATCGTGTGAATAAACATCAGGGTCAAAAAGAGATCTGTTGGGGAAAATTGTTTTCTTTTTTTTTTCTTTTTTATAAAGATAGCCAACAGGCAAAATAGCCTCAATGTCTGTTCATTTAAAACAAAACCATGTGGCCCTGGTCATTTTTACAGGAATTATGTTGCATTAATGATCTAATTTCAATATCAGAACAAGGACAGAAATTTGGAAGATTAATAATAACTGGAGGCAAGTTATGACTCACCCCTTACTGGGCCACAACGGTTAGCCTGCACTGCTTTCCTTTTTTCCTTTTTTCGTCTCTCTTTTGCTAAAAAATGTATTCCTGACAGGATGTCATACACAGTGCCTGAACAAAAAAGGTGGCTAACTTCACCTCAGACCTTGCAAAGTTTGCAAAACACTTTCATTATCTACCCAATGTGACATATAGTTGGTTGAATGTTTGCTTTTTCAAGGATACTCTATTTCTCTCATATATATCGGTGTGTTGAAGTCATGCAAAAACATTATTCATCGCTGGTTTTGATAAATAAGTCTTTATTTCTGATGGCAAAAGTAGAACCTGACCAAAAGCGGCACAACAAAAACACATATTTGGTAACAAGGCCTGGAACGCTCCAGAGCTGACATTCATGACATCTGCTGTTAGAAATACCATTTGTTTACAAGAGTAGAAAAATTATAGAAATATCACTGTACAAAATGTACACTGCCATTTTTTTTTTTTTTTTTTTTTTTTTTTTTTTTTTTGCACAATATGTGATTTTCATTCACAATGTTTTGTGAAACTCCACGAGGAGGTGAAATGTGTGGCAAAGGAGTTTGGAGCACAGTTTGATTTTGAGATGAATCATTAAGAATGGATATTAATCGTTATGAATGGCAAACATAAAACAAAAATAGGACAGCAGATAAAAAAAAGAAAGGCTTCTGTGAAAGTTTGAAGTGCATTTACTGATGAAATATTTTCTGAATCAGAAATATTTTTTATGTGCGATGTTAGGTTTTAATGACTTAATTTTAGGTTCATTATGTATATTGTAATTAAATATTACTGCACTTGTGTATTTACAGTACAGTATGTGCTACAAGCATAAAGGAAGTATTTCATTGTTCAATGATACTTGTATATACTTACATCAGTAATCCATTTAAATGCATCTTAATTAGGAATATCTCAAATAAAATTTAATAAACATTTCTGGCTTGGTCACAAACAACATGATTTGCCCACCTCTAATCTGATTGGTTGGCCTATGCAACTTCTGGTAGGTCAGTTAGATGCTCTATTCCTGTTTAAGTGGGCAGTTCTTGGCCAGACTACAAGATTTCTACATTTACATTGTTTTTGTAATGGGTGTCTGAGGCTAGAATCAAACTCGGGTCTTACCACTGGGCTATGGTGAATGATAGATAACCAATGGACCCAAGAGCAGAAGAATAACATGCAGGCTTTGACGATCGAACAAAAGGGCTTTACTGAAGATTCCAAGTTCCAAAGTACAACATAAAGGAAGCCGTGCTTCCTCAGTAAAAATACAAAACAAAAGATGAGCAGAAACAAATCCAGAAACTTAACTCAAAGAGATGCACAGCCTGACCATCGCATGTAAACCCATGATGGTAATCATGATCACATGGATTTACTTTCCCCACCTACAGAAGAAGAACCAGACTGAAATTCCTAGAGGGACCTTTTAACCTCACGTGCTTGATAAGATAACATATGATTCATGATACCCCGAGCAAAGACAATATCTAATTGGTCAAGACAACATTTTAGGTGTGGCTAAAAGGCCAGTTTAAATACTCAGGACAACATAAAATTTTGCTTTTAGTTTTGGCTTTTAGCTTTTGCTTTTTAGCTTTTGCTTTTAGTCATCACTTTTAGCGTTCTTCGAGCGCCGTTCCAGCGTGCTTCGGCCTGCACGACTGCTGCTACTTATGAGACGATGAGAAGAAACACCACCTAGTCTCGTCAAACTTTACTTCTGTTCTTTTACTTTAGTTTCTTTTCTTTTCCGTTTGAGAGTTTCGTGTTCTGAGGTTTTGTAACGATGTGTCTCTGAGTCTGACCTCGAGTGCTCGTTCAACTTCGACCAGCCCACAACTCCACATCGTCAGCCAATGCCCAACCACGGGCTTCCCAAGACATCACTTCAACGACTACTGAACTTCCAGCCAATCAGCAACCTCTGGAAACACCCTTTTCAATGACAACAAAGGGAACCCCCTTTACACAGGCAACGCAAGCAACGTACCTCCAGACTAAGCTGAACTGGTGTATCTAATATAATTTTAACCTCATTGAGGAACTCAATGCGAGGGTTAATTAAGTGATTGATGGTTGTTCATGTCTATGCAATTTCACGTATTGCTGTAAACTTGGGATTTCACATTTTCATTCTCCTTAAACCCATTCTTTCCTAACTTTCTCTCTTCCTGCAACTTGTGTGAACATGTGAGTGCATGTGCTTATGTGTTAGATTAGTTTATATGTCTTAGATTTATCTAATAAAGCCTTATTCATATGGTTGAAAAGAGAAGTATCTTGTGTTTTGTGCTTACAAGTTAATGTCTTAAACTGCCGATCTTGTTACTGTGCTAATTAATAGTGTTTTCACTATATTTTGGATATTAATATCCATTGCAGAGTTGATGTTATACGGCTCGTTTAGTGAATTGCTGGCCGTCTCAGTGATCAGCCGTAAAACAGTGATTCTGTTCAAATTCCCTTTAAAATCTTAAATGATTCCCTTTGAGCTAAATTGACCTGTTTCCCTTACAAAACCTCCGGTAAAAGTTGGCAAATCCCAAAAAGCGTTGGACCTCTTTGACAGAGCATGGTTGGGGCCAATTCAGAACTGCCTGGATCTTGCTGGGATCCTTCTGGACATTGTCACTAGAGACTATAAAACCCAAGTAAAGAGACAGCGGGGACATGAAATTTGCTCTTCTCCAACTTGACAAAGAGTCCATTCTTCAGCCGTCAGGACAGGACAGTACAGACATGTTGGACATTTTCTTGATAGGAACGAGAGAAGATGAGAATGTCATCAAGATATAGAAACACAAACTTGTCTAGCATATCCCGTAGCACATCATTAATATGTGCCTGAAAAACGGCTGGAGCATTGACTAGTCCAAAGGGCATTACCTGATACTCATAGTGTCCCTTAGGAGTGTTAAAGGCAGTCAATGTCCTTCTCATATCCTAACAAGGTGGTAGGCGTTTCGAAGATCCAATTTAGAGAAAATGGTTGCCCCTTGAAGGAGTTCGTAGGCTGTGGTCAATAGTGGCAGTGGGTAATGGTTCTTTACCGTGATGCGATTAAGGCTTCGGTAGTCAATGCACGGCCAAAGACCGCCATCCTTCTTCCCCACAAAGAAAAAACCAGCCCCTACTGATGACGTAGATGGACGGATAAATCCATTGTTAAGAGCATCATTGATATATTCCTCCATGGCAGCTCTTTCTGGGGCAGAGAGGGAATAAAGTCTCCCTCGAGGAGAGCAGGTACCTGGTAGCAGATCAATTGCACAGTTATACGGTCTGTGGGGTGGCAAAGAAGCGGCACAGAGGTCTGCATATTCTGAGGGGTATCGAGACAGCTCAGGAGGGATCACTGGGACACTGGAGGATACAGGTCTTAGCTTGGGGATAGTTAGCACCTCTGTGGATTGGCAGCAGCTTGGAAGTGGTTGGTGAGTCAGGAGATTTCGCCAGCAACTAGGAAAAATAACAGAGAGAAAGACCCGAAATACCACAATTAGTACCCCAATCAATCACTGCCCTGGCTGTCCAATCTATGTGTGGATTGTGGAGGGATAACCATGGGAAACCAAGGATTACGGGGAACTCTGGTGAATGGATCAAGAAAAACTGTATCTTCTCCTTATGACAACCAATTTTGAGATGGAGGGGTGTAGTGCACTGTCTCACCTGACCAGAGCCCAGAGGTTTCCCATCCAATGCAGTTATGGTCAGGGGTTCTTGAAGAGAGATGGGCTGAATTCTCAGGTGTCTGGCTAAAGTAAAATCCATAAAATTTCCCCTGAATCTAGGAAGGCCAGAAGCTTGTGATGTTGGTTAACCCAATCCAGTGACACACTATTGAAACCCCAGAAGCCGCTGGTTGGGGGAATGTGATTACTCTTATCCCAGCCACCCTCTTCTCGGACGAGAGTTGTCTTTTCCGGTCAGCTCCGGGCAGTTGGACCTGAAGTGGTCTGGCTTACCACAGTACAAACAGCACTTCTCCCTCATGCATCATTCCCTCTCGGTTTGTGACTGTCTGGCCCTTCCCAGCTGCATGGGTTCCTCTAAATTCCTGGGGAGTGGAGGTGGATCAAGGGTACTGCTAGAAACTTGGGGCTCAGGCAGCCAGACCTCCCCACAGCGTTCCCGTTTGCGCTCTCGAATGCGGTTGTCCACCCTGATGGCAATGTCAAAAGGGGACTCTAGGTCAGGAGCCGGATCCCGGAAGGCCAGTTCATCCTTGAGTTCAGGGGAGAGGGCACGGTGGAAAGTCGCTCTCAGGGCTCATTGGTCCAATCCGCTCTCTGTTGCTAAAGTGTTGAACTCAAAAGCAAATTCTGCTACACTCCTTGGCCCTTGAGAGATCTGAAGCAGCTTGTGGTCAACCTCTCCCCCACTAGCAGGGTGATGAAAGACCCTCCTCACCTCTGCAACAAATAGGTCACAACTTTCAGTAAGTGGGGATTGTTGTTCCCACAGTGCCGTAGCCCAGTCCAGCGCTTTTCCGGTGAGCAGAGTGATGATGTATGCAACCTTACTGCTCTCTGTTGGGAAACAGTTAGGTTGTAATCCAAATACTAGAGTGCACTGAGTGACAAAGCCCCGACATCTCTCAGGATTCCCATCATACTTCTCTGGTGCAGGTTGTCTTGGTTTAGACAGAAGCCCAGGAAATGGAGGTTCCAAAGTACAACATAAAGGAACCCGTGCTTCCTCAGTAAAAATACAAAACAAAAGATGAGCAAAAACAAATCCAGAAATTTAACTAACTTGGCTTTCTAGGCAAGGGTTACACGTGCTAAGTAGGCTCAAGATTGAACACAATTCAAAGGAAGAGGCACACTTAAATAGGCAGAACACAAACAAGATAAATGACCAGCAGGTGGGAGAAATCAAGTCCTAATTAGTGGTAACCCAAAGAGTTCTACAATGGCTGGGCCACTTAGTGGATGGGAAAGTCATTACACCTCATGAGTGTCAGTGCCAGCTAATGGTTGGGAAAGTCATTACAAGAGCAGCAACTAGAGGCTGGAGCCTTACAGTTTTTAGGGAATAGGTCACTAATGAAAACTTGCTGAAAATGTACTCACCCTCAGACCATCCAAGATGTAGATGAGTTTGTTTCTTTATCAGAACAGATTTGGAGAAATGTAGCATTACATCACTTGCTCACCAATGGTTCCTCTGCAGTGAATGCCATCAGAATGAGAGTCCAAACAGCTGATTAAACATCACAGTAATCCACATGACTACAGTTCATTAATTAATGTCTGGTGAAACAAAAAGCTGGGTGTTTGTAAAAAAGAAATCCTTACTTTAAAATGTACTTTTAAATGTTTTTACTTTAAAAAGCCAAAATACAAGTCCATAATCCATAATAACTATTCTAGTGAAAAAGTCCATCCCCTTTTGTCTTCAAAACCATAATCAACCAACATCATTTTTAAAACTGTTTTACTGTTTGACTTTGTTTTTACTCGATAAAGTAATATTATGGATTGAGGACTCAGTAACAGTTTTAAAAGGTTAGTTCACCCAAAAATAAAAATTCTGTTATTAATTACTTACCCTCGTGAGTAGGAAGTCGTGGCCTAATGGTTAGAGAGTCGGACTCACAATCCAAAGGTTGCGAGTTCCAGTCTCGGGCCGGCAATACCATGACTGAGGTGCGCTTGAGCAAGGCACCCAACCCCCAACTGCTTCCTGGGCACCGCAGCATAAATGGCTGCCCACTGCTCCGGGTGTGTGTTCACAGTGTGTGTGTGTGTTCACTGCTGTGTGTGTGCACTTTGGATGAGTTAAATGCAGGGCACGAATTCTGAATATGAGTCACCATACTTGGTTGTATGTCATGTCACTTTCACTTTCAGTCATGTCGTTCCAACCCTGTTAGACCTTTGTTCATCTTTAGAACACAAATTAACACAAAAATTTATAAATTACAGAATTTTCATTTTTGGGTGAACTATCCCTTTGAGTTGAAATGTGGATTGATGGATTCGTGGAAATGATGGATTCATTTCTTACAAACAAGCAGCTTTTTGCTTCACAAAATGTTAACTGGTGGACTGAAGTTGTGTGGATTACATGTGGATTATTGTGATGTTTTTATCAGCTGTTTGGACTCTCATTCTGACGGCACCCATTCACTGCAGAGTATCTATTGGTAATGTAATGCTACATTTCTCCAAAGCTGAGTTTGAAGAAACAAAATCATCTACATCTTGGATGTTTGAGGATGAGTAAATTTTCAGCAAAATGTATTTTTTGGTGAACTATTCCTTTAAGCACATTGTGCGCAATAGTTGATGGTGCAACTCTTTGCAATGATGTTGATTTACATTAATTGATTCCTTTCATCCTTTTTTTTTTTTCTGGGATACATTCATGGTTCTCACACCAACAACTTTTTCTGTCTGCCGCTGGACTTTCTAGCAAATACAGCCATAAAGGGTCACAGTATGAATCTTCTCATCAGTGGAAAGTATTTATTGATAATAATTCACAAACTCTTGGGCAGACTGGCACTGTGTACACAGGGAGGCCATAGGGCATATTTCAGAATACTGACTGATGGGAAATCTTCTGTAAAGTTTGGTTTAATTCATTTAATTCATACAGGTAACAAGAAATGAAATGTAAATAACTGTAATGAACTGATTAAAGAAAAACAAAGATTTCTCCCTCCGCAGATTCTAGGAAACGTTCAGAAAGCTAATCAGAGTATGATGATATCTGAAGCGTCTTACAAATGAGTGCCATGAGAGAGATGGAATGTGTGATAAGCCTTTCAAACGAAGCATCAGTAGTGAAGATTGTTAATGAATTCTCTTGCTCACAGGGTTGTTTGGTCTAATTATCCAGAATGTGAATTATTTGGTAATTATCAAAGCAGCAAATCACTCGCCTACGTTGAAAATTACATGAAAATGTGCCTCAAAGCAGGGCGTGTTGAAAAATTAACAATTCTGCGTTGGTTAATGATTTATGGAATTAGTTGTTATGTATGGGGGTGCTTCTTTTATGCCATAACGTGATGGTTGATTTTTTTATTCATTAGTGTTTTGGTGATTTTGTTTTTTATTAGGTGATTATGTGATTTGTGTTTACTGTGTGGTGGGTTCAGGTTATTGTTGGCTACAAGCTTTCATTTAATGCTACACAGCTCTATCAGCCCATCTTCCTGCGCTACGAATGCTAATGATCACACTCACGCTGTCAGAAAGCAAAGGTTAAAACTTCATATATTAAGAACATCACACTTTGCATATTGCTTATCAGATCATTAGTTTATGTGCATTCAAATAGTTTAAAAATGTCCGCCAGGTGAAAAACATATATTTGAAAGTGTTGAAAATAATGCACAAACAATGTGGGATCCATAACATTAAGTACAGTAATAGTGATGTTTGGCTTAGGAAACACCACTAGTAGTGTTTTAAAGTTTTACCCCAAATAAAGTCAAACAAAATATTTATATGTGATTGTACACAAACTACTGATCTGTGTTACGGGGCATTATTTGGCATGCATTTTAAGAATGCATGAAAAAGTCAGTGTTGCTTTGTGAAATTTCATGGGCAAATTCAATTAATTTCTAAAGGAATTTGTGCAATTGAGAGTTTTGGGTAAGGGCGAAAAAGTTCCCATGCAGATTTTGCTCACATTCATCAGAAAGCAGCTTGATTTGAACATTACTTCTGTGTAAGCCATGTTTCTTACATTGCTACACTAACGATAATGGAAAATGGACCATTTTTGGGTGCAAAATTTAGCAAATTTGACTTCACCTTTAGGGTTGTGTTGAAAGTTGCTACACAGTTGCTATGGTGTTATGGATAGCTGCAAGGCTGTTGCTTAGTTTCTAAGATATTCCGTTTTCTAGTTTCGACTCTGGTCCTTCCATCTTATTTGTGGGTTTTTTCTTTTTTTGGCCTTTTGATATAACATGCATTTTACAAATGTATGAATGTGAAAAATCTGTTACACTGTTTAAAAAAATGTACTGGTGATTTTCTACCAGGGCATTATCCATTAATTTTATGGACATTTCTGTTAACCCTAAAATACCATGCAATTAGGTGCAAAATTAAAAATACGGGTAAACACCTGTAAAAAATCAATACAGAAAATTCATTCATATCAATGCAGTAAACTGTGCCCTATTTTCAAAGGTTTTATTTTTTTTATTATCATTTTTATTTATTTATATATTTTTTTACAGTGTAGGGTGTTGTAGTGATTGCTAGGCTGTTGCTATGTTGTTAAAAAGACGTTTTGAGTGTTTTTTTTTTTGATCATTGCTATGCATTTGCTAAGGTGTTATTGATAATTGCAAGGTCATTGCTAACACTGTATCTACACTGAACACAACCATTGTTTACTTTGAAATCTGTGCAAGAGAGACGTGCAGAACGTAGAAAAAGAAGCATAACAAGGCCCAGGTAAGCTTCCGCTCTGTCTCTTGCACAGCCGTGTCTGTATCGCATTGCACCGCTTAACATATGCCTAAGCTCAGATCTCTAGCTATGACTTCTTCCATCATTGTAAGTCTATTGCATTTTTCCACCTGTTTTATCATCCACCAAGAAAATTTGCACTAACGATGCATAAACAATGTGGGATTCCAAACATATTAAGTATGAGTAACAGTAATTGTGATTGTAAAAAAGCTTGTTGATGGCTTATTAATAAAAGTTATATGTTTTTTACCCATATACACATTACTCATAAAGAGACGCACTTACACACAATTAAGCACATCCCAACTGTCGGCCCCCGCTCTTAACTCTGCTGTATGACTAATACAATCATTTATTATGCTGAAAGTTAAAGTTCAACTAGCAGATTTCTCTGAACACAGTGATGTCTGTCCAATGGGCAGAAAATGTCAGTGAGATCATTTTACTGTCCTGAGTGCAAAGAGTAATGTAATGAAATGAGGGCTCGTGCGGCTGCATACCTGAACAGCTCCTGCGCAGACACTGACTCATCAGACGACAGAGACAGAGCATTGATTAGGTGAGTATGACCGCATCTTAGTGTGTGTTTTACATTATGTAAAAGGATGAGGTTACCTGGACATTAAAATAGCATTAAATGAAGATTAAATGAAGCAGATATTAAAGGTGAAGTGTAAAATTAAATGAATAACCAGACAGGTTTCTCAAACAATCCTTTTTTCTTCTGAAGAAGTAAATATTATTTCCAGCTGGTGAGAATCTGTTGTCTTTTTTTATATCTGCGTTAAAGCTTGGTTTGACTGGTCATTGTTGTACTGTTGTCCTCTGTACAAAGATTACTGTATATGCACATTTTCAAATCTATACTCTACTGTTCAAAACTTTGGTGTTGGTCATTTTCATTTTATTATAATTTTATTAAGTCTTTTATGCTCACCAAGTGTGCATTTATAAATTAAAACGCAGTAAATTATAATATTGTGAAATTTTCTGTTTGACTGTTTTTTTTTTTTAAATCTAATTTATTCCTGTTATCATCATACTTCAGAAATTATTCTAATATGCTGATTTGCTGTTTAAGAAACATTTTTTTTTCTTAATATTTTATTCACTGTTTATTTAAAATAGAAAACTTTTGTAACATTATAAATGTCTTTTCTGACACTTTTGATTGATTTCTGGTTCGCATCATACTTTTTTCTTCATGAAATAATCAAGTACACAGTCTTTTACCTGTTTTCTTATTTTCTAATAGCTTTCATTTGAATCAAATTTGATTTTGTTATTATTTTGTGGTGTGGTTGATTTGGTTGATAGTTGTATTTGAATTTTTTTTTGTAAATCTCTACGGAGGAAATTAATGGGTAAAATACCTCCAGAGTCATTGTTGCTGAAAAATCACAGTTACATTCAATTGTTTAGATAAACAGGTGCATCATCCGCGAAATTATTCCATTGGTTGAATTAATGTCACTGTTTCAGATCAGTTAAATAAACAGAGCAAATGTTTGGAAAGCTACACAAGGAAATCATTCTACAAATCGCTTGTCTTTGCTCATTAAACCTGTATATTAAAGTATTTTAATATAAAAAATGACACACTTCACCTTTAATGCGTCTCCAGAATGGATGTGATGTTGGTAGTAGATTTGTTTGGAATGGAGGACAGATATTGACTTGATTATGAAGATGCAGCCTGTTTTTAAAACCGAAATCAAACCGAAGGTACCGGCCCTATTCTGCATAGACTAACGAAGCAGGGACTCTCTATAAAGAACTCAGTCCATCATAAGGATCACAGGAAGCCAGCGCCAAGATTTCCTGTCTTGTGACTGATGAGGTAAGACCTTGGTCCAGGGCTTGATTGGGTGTGAGAATGCAGTCCAGATGAGACAATGAGAGAGAGAAAGGCCTTCTGAAGAACAGGAACCCCTCGTTGTCACAGCCTATGAAAAGGAAAACGGATAAAGTTAAACCAGCATGAGGAATTATGTTTGTGTCTTCCGCTTCTGATGGGTCACATTAAAAAAAAAAAAAAAAAAAAAAAAAATAAAAAATACACACAAACACATTACATCCAAAACCTAGCGAACTGCCTAGATGGCATTTTAAGGCTTCACAAGTTTGCATATGACACAAAAGCTATTCCTAAACATAGAGAGCAACATCATGCCTTCTGAAGTTCAGATTCGAAGGCTATTTCATACTAGTGCTGTGTCGTTAGCTTAGCAACATGCAAACATAAACAAATGGAATCAGCTGTTAGTGAGCTGAGGGAGCCAAATCACTGTTTGCATCATTAACTAAAACTAAAAGCATAAAAACATTGTTAGTTTTAATAAAACAAACACTAACTAAAATAAAAAAAAATAATTAAAAAACAACATTCTTTATGATATTATTATTACTTGATGAATGTTCTCAATGTTGAGAACAAACATAGAATATTAAAAATAAACATTACATTTTGGGTGAAAAAGTTAGTGGAATGTTAAATTATTATTTAGTCAACTTTAAGTTAATTACAATAAGAACATTTTAGAGGACGTTTTAACATTCTTAGAATATTAGAAATAAACATTCAATAATATTATATTTTGGGTTAAAATAAAGTCAGTAGAATGTTGTAAGAAATGTTTTTTGTAGCTTTTACAAATTTTTATAATCACAAGACAACGAGACATTTTAATATTTTAGAATTCCATTTAAAAACAATGTCCCTAAAATGTTTATTTAAACTAAATTTGTCATCTGGGAAGTAATAAAATTACTAGAACTAAATAAAAAAATATATATAATAAAATAAAATGAACCTTAATAAATAAAATAAAAAACTATATGCATATTAAAAAAATAAAAATTATAGAAACAAAACAAAACATTATAAAAATTAAATCTAATTCAAAATATTAACAAAACTATAATAGTATATCAGTGATACTAAAATACACTGAGCCACTAATACATTTCAGTAAGTGAGTTGTCTATATGCAGTAGACAGCAAAGCAGCTTACTAGATTTGGAACAAAGCTAGAAACAAACTCATGTTATTCTTTTCTGTTTCTTAATTTATACTATCAGTCTCCATCAGCCCACTCTTAGCTGTAATGATCTTCTTATCTGAACTTTACTCTCAGGTGGGTTTTTCACTAGTAATCACATTTATACTTTTAGCATATGAAATTCCTTTTGGATTAAAAAACAAGTTTTTTTTTTTTTTCAACTGGAAAGTTGGAAGGATATTAAATTACACACTTAAGACCAAAGCATACTCTAAACAAGTAAAGCAAATGCTTCAAGCTTCATGTTTCACATGTCATTGCATTTAAACATTGGACAACACATTAAAAGTCCACATCAGCAAATTCTATGTCATTGCTAGTACATCTCCAGCCTGCTGTGCAATTCAGGATTATCACTCTTTTATCACTCATCTTTGAATCTAACCTTTTCTCATTCTCTCACAGCTCTCTCCTTTTTTGGCCCAAGTTCGTGACTAATCAGCACAAGCTCAGTGAAGTGTGTGGGTGTCTTCAACCTTGACTCTTCTGCGCATATGACTTTTAATCTAGACATCTGAAGCATGAAATTGGTCAGAAAGTCCTCCCACGTAAAAAAGGCATATATTGATACAGTACCTGTGACTGGACACCCTTTAGATTGGAGCGAAAATGCTCATTTTCAGTGCAAACTAAGCTTGAGGCCGTAAATCCAGATCAAACATTCACAAATGTGAGTGTAGAAGCAATAAGGTTTGGATATATTGTTTACCTCCGGGCCTGGTTTGTGCATCCCAGTTCATTCAGAACAACAGACTCATTATGGGTGAGAGAAATTATATTTGGAAAAAGAGAAAAGTTGACAATGGAAGGTTCAAAACGTTTCAACAGAAGGTCAAGTTTAACACATAGGACACTGGACAAAAACACAAAATTATCTCTTTTAGATTTTAGTTCTGTGCCTCTAAATATAAGTTCTGTTCCAAAACTTAGTGAGCTGCCTTGCTGTCTACAGGCAGCTACTTTCTAAGCCAGCATCATAAATGAAATGGAACAATCTATGTCAAACTAATCATAAAATATAAATAGCATTTCTCATGTAAAACATACAGAAAACACACTCAATACACTCTTAAAAATTAAGGTTCCAAAAAGGTTTTTTATTGCATTAAACATTATACAAGAACCAATGTTTGAAGAATACTTTGATCTGAAGAACCTTTTGTGCAATGAAAAGATCCCATGAATATTAAAGTCTCTTCATGGAATCCTATAGGTGCCAGGAAAGAACCTTTATACTTTAAGAGTGCAGCATAAAAAAAACACAATTCTCTGAGCATAAAAATATGCCTTATTTAATATGCAAATTAATTAAGAATTATCCTGTTATTAGGGCATAATGTGTATTTTTAATATATTATAAAATATTTAAACATAATACATAATTTAACTACTATGAATTATTTTAGTTAAAATACACATAAAATAACCCAGTATTTTTAATTTAATAATATTCTGAAAATTATACATATTTAAAATGTGTGTGTGTGTGTGTGTGTGTGTGTGTGTGTGTGTGTGTGTGTGTATGTATATACAGACAGTATATATATATATATATTATATATAGTATATATATATATATATATATATATATATATTTACACACACGTGTATGTATATGTATATGTATATATATGTATATACATATAAAATATATATATACACATACATATTTAATATTTAGAATTTCAGAATATTTGAAAACAAAATATTATACATACATGTATACATACATATATATATATATATATATCTATATATATATATATTATATATATATATATATATATATATACATACACACACACACACACACACACACACACACATATATGCTGCTTTATATATATATATATATATATATATATATATATATATATATATATATATATATTATATATTATATATATATATATATATAAAACAGCATTGTCAAGTTGCCTACCTTTCTGAAAAGCCTTCGCACATGTTTATGATGCCTTAAAATGCTCACTCTGTAGTCAGCTCTCTTGGTTTTGAATCAGATATACTGTAAAATTAATATGAAATATATACAGCATGCATATCTGTGTGCACTGACAAGACAGCTAATTACAACATCCAATTTCACTTCCTTCACCACTCGCTTTCTATGCTCACTGCTCCTGATTCAATTAGGGATCCCCTGCTAATAATCTTGTGTGATTTGGCAATTTATGGTATTTTACGATAGTTCTCCATGGGTCTTTCTTAACCACTAACCCTCATCTGACTCTGATCCAGGGAATTCAATTAGTTTATCTGCTTGTAATTGGAGGACTCAGAGGTGCTTCTTGATGAAGGTTTCAGGTCAGTTTGTTCTCTGCATATTTCTTCAGGCCAGTTTTTATGTTTATGCTATGTGAAGCCATTTTTTTAAGCCAATTTAGGTTATAATCGTTGTTTGATCTTCTTTTTTGTTTTGATATTTTTATGTGTATATATTTTTGTTTTTATGTGGGGTTTTATATATATACAGGTCCTTCTCAAAAAATTAGCATATTGTGATGAAAGTTATTTTCCATAATGTAATGATAAAAATTAAACTTTAATATATTTTAGATTCATTGCACACCAACTGAAATATTTCAGGTCTTTTATTGTTTTAATACTGATGATTTTGGCATACAGCTCATGAAAAACCAAAAATCTCAAAAAATTAGCATATTTCATCCGACCAATAAAAGAAAAGTGTTTTTAATACAAAAAAAGTCACCTTCAAATAATTATGTTCAGTTATGCACTCAATACGTTGGTCGGGAATCCTTTTTTGCAGAAATGACTGCTTCAATGCGGCGTGGCATGGAGGCAATCAGCCTGTGGCACTGCTGAGGTGTTATGGAGGCCCAGGATGCTTCGATAGCGGCCTTAAACTCATCCAGAGTGTTGGGTCTTGCGTCTCTCAACTTTCTCTTCACAATATCCCACAGATTCTCTATGGGGTTCAGGTCAGGAGAGTTGGCAGGCCAATTGAGCACAGTAATACCATGGTCAGTAAACCATTTTACCAGTGGTTTTGGCACTGTGAGCAGGTGCCAGGTCATGCTGAAAAACGAAATCTTCATCTCCATAAAGCTTTTCAGCAGATGGAAGCATGAAGTGCTCCAAAATCTCCTGATAGCTAGCTGCATTGACCCTGCCCTTGATAAAACACAGTGGACCAACACCACAGCTGACATGGCACCCCAGACCATCACTGACTGTGGGTACTTGACACATGGACTTCAGGCATTTTGGCATTTCCTTCGCCCCAGTCTTCCTCCATACTCTGGCACCTTGATTTCCGAATGACATGCAAAAGTTTGCTTTCATCCGAAAAAAGTACTTTGGACCACTGAGCACAGTCCAGTGCTGCTTCTTCTGTAGCCCAGGTCAGGCGCTTCTGCCGCTGTTTTTCTGGTTCAAAAGCACACGTGTCTGTGCACGGTGGCTCTGGATGTTTCTACTCCAGACTCAGTCCACTGCTTCCGCAGGTCCCCCCAGGTCTGGAATCGCGGTCCTTTCTCCACAATCTTCCTCAGGGTCCGGTCACCTCTTCTCGTTGTGCAGCGTTTTTTTGCCACACTTTTTCCTTCCCACAGACTTCCCACTGAGGTGCCTTTGATACAGCACTCTGGGAACAGCCTATTCGTTCAGAAATTTTTTTTTCTTACTGTGTCCCTTACCCTACCCTCTCGCTTGAGGGTGTCAATGATTGTGTTCTGGAGGGCAGTCGGCAATCTTACCCATGATTGCGGTTTTGAGTAATGAAGCAGCTGGGAGTTTTTAAAAGCCTCAGGAATCTTTTTGCAGGTGTTTAGAGTTAATTAGTTGATTCAATGATTAGGTTAATAGCTCGTTTAGAGAAACCCTTTTCATTAGTGATAGGCTAATTTTTTTGAGAATTTGGGTTTTCATGAGCTGTATGCCAAAATCATCAGTATTAAAACACTAAACAGACCCTGAAATATTTCAGGTTGGTGTGCAATGAATCTAAAATATATGAAAGTTTAATTTTTATCATTACATTATGGAAAATAATGAACTTTTATCACAATATGCTAATTTTTTGAGAAGGACCTGTACAATATTATATATTATATTATAAAACTGAAGCATAATACTTACATAATTTAACTAATATTAATCATATTTTATATATTTAAAATATTAATATTAATCCACAATATTTAAAATATGTCATGAAGCCCCATTTGAGCCACATAATTGTAGTGAGTTTTAGGCTCACCTCATTTCACTTTTTAAACAGTAATTTGACCTAAATAAACTCATCAGCTGAGGGAGAAATTGGGAGCAACAGTAGCACATTTTTCTCTCATTAGAAAGACTAGCCAACGAAGATGTGATGTTTGACATTTGCAGTCAGGTGGCATTTGCTGCCCAGATCCTTAAAGAGATAGTTAACCCCAAAATGAAAATTTTATCTCATATCATTCCAAACACATGACTTACTTTCTTCTGTGGAACAGAAAAAGTGCATGAAGAAAAAAAGACCAGTATATTATTCAGAACTCACCTTTTGTTTACAAAGAATCATACTCTATATTGTTTTTGAACGATATGAGAGTAAAATTACAGAGTTTTCATTTTTGTATGAACTGTCCCTTTAAATACACAAAATTGTTACCACTGGATGTTGAGCCTTTGAAGTGTCTTGGGCATTCTGTTTAACCAAAAAGTGATAGATCAAAGCTTTTAAAAGGATAGTTTGCCCAAAAATTATAATGTCATCATTTACTCACCCTCATGTCATTTCAAACCTATAAGAATTTCTTTCTTCTGCTAAACACAAACAGCTAGTTAATGGTAGGCATTGACCTCCATACTATTTATTTATTTTTATTTTTTTCTGTATGATGGAAGTCAATGGCTACTGTCGACTCTTCGGTTACCCACATTCTTGAAAATATCTTTGTTTGTGCTCAACAGAAGAAAGATTTGGAATAACATGAGGGAGAGTAAAAGATGACAGAATTTTCCATTTTGGATGAATTAGCCTTTTAACCTGTTAAACCATGTTTATCTCCAATCTGTATAAACCACAGTTATGAATTCTTAGGCAAAATTAGATATAAATCTAATTTGCAAAATGTTTAATACAGACATTTTCTAAATTGATCAAGTTTATCAAATATTTATGATGCAGCTTATTCACTTTTTTTTTTTCTTTTTTGGTGGTTATACAAAATTTTGACCTTAGTTTAAGTGAAAGGATTTAAACTTTGTTCTGTTCCTGATCCAACTCGTTAATATAATTATAATCAAATTATTCTTTTATTTATGTTAAAATTTTATATTTTTCTTTTATTAACATTTTTTAGAATTATTTCTTGTTTAATGATTTTAATATAGATTTTTTTTATCAACATAAAACATGAATCATGACAAGGAGTAAAAAGAAATGACAAACAAAAAAACAAAAGTCCAAAATCAACACCTTTTTATTTTCATATATTTTCATAAAGGATGAGTGCAAAGAAAGAGCTTGTGATGTGTACCAGTCGCTAAGCCATGGACCATAAGGCATCAGTAAATACAAGCTTTATATATACTTACAACAAATACATAATACAAAAACTCAATCATGGCCATCAAAGAAATCTGCGAAGACGCGCACACAATATCAGAAAAGAAACGTAAACCAGAGCGATGGAGAAGTGTTGATAAATAATCAATGACCACCGAGGAAATGCATGGATGGATAGGAAGAAAAAAGAAAAGGAAAACAACGTTAACAACAACGCACACACACATACACACAGAACAATTCATACATTCATAATGGAGCAGAAATATAATAGATGACAATGAGGTTGGATTGAGTGACTGAAATATTAATTACAGCAACAGATTATTAAGCAAAATCTACAGCCTGTTAAATAGGCCTGATATGGAAGCTGCTAATAATGGTTGTTAACAAGACCCCATCCTCGCGATTTCCCATCATTCCCAGCGTAAAAACACTGTCCCGACACATCCTCGTAGCCCTGTTTCAAAAAATATATAAATGTTATAGCACAGTTCTTTACTTGTAGTTTTAAAATTGTGCCTTAGTAGGCCCGATACAGACTTTAAATAGCATTTTGTATTACTTTCTTAGTTTCTCACAAATGCAGTCATTGTATTTAGTCACAGCTTGTAAAACTACTATGTCTGGTTCTGAACTCGAGGGGACAAATCCCCTAAAAATGTTCTCATGCATGTAAAAACGGTCGACCGTACAAATATAAACGCCCCACTCTTAACAACATCTGTATTTTTGTGATCCTAAAATATACATGAGCACTTCAAAAATAACAGCAGCAACAAGTTTGTGAGCACTGGCACTGTTTTTGACCAAAAACCCATGGCTTTACAAGTGAGCAGATTGTCTGTACCCAGAGTGCATGGTGGAGAAAGCGCGATAGCGGTTCGGTTTAAGCCATACCTAGCTAGCGACACCAACCTTCACACTCATTTTGACACGATCACCGTTCCGTGTTACAACATGGACACTCCAGAACTTGCAACATGCAACAGTCATATTAATGAGATGTGATTTAGAATAATATACAAATGCCGTCGTGGTGAATAGTGCACTATTACTCATGGTACTGTAATAATTCCTCACTACATATATCAATGTGTAGCCTAGTACAAACAACGCAAAGCTTTAAATTATGCTAAAACATTCGTAAGTATGCACTGATAAGAAAAGGTTCGTAAGTGTGATAGATAGATACAGTCCATTATATCCATCCCTTCTTCTTTGTAGGCTCAGGAATAGCAGTTTACCACCAGGTAATTCTGTTTTTGTCACAGTTAGGCATGATACAATTCAAGTGTTGATAATATACATACCGTACGTGCCTCAAGTCGCGACGGCACGTTCGATTACGGCGCCATCGCGCAAACTATATAGGCGATGTTGATGGCGCGAGTAAATGATCTTATCTACAGTGCGACAGGAAGGGAGAAATATTCTTCACATTCTCAGAATACGCACCTCCCTGCGTTACGGTAAAGCTTTGTTATCAGAAAATTCAAACAACGGGATGGAATTCTGAGAAACACTGAAACAGCATGAATGAGAGAAAACAAACAAGTGTAAAGTGTTCAAAATGTGTAAATTTTTCATTTTTAAAAATCAATAAAAATAATAAGATTTGTGATACATTCATCTAATTTCTAAATTAATAAAAACAATACAGACAAAAAATAGTATAATAATAGTTTTTTTTGTTTTTTATAAATGTGTTTTGGAGGTTTTAAACGAAAGATAACAACATTCACTGAAAGTGGACTCAAGATAATGAGAAATAATCACAAGCAGTTGATATACTGTATGAAAAACAGATCAAACATTTAGCAACAAAAAAAGAGAAGAAAACATCTCCTTCATGACCAAAGGATACACCAAAAAAACATCTCCTTCATGACCAAAGGATACACCTAAATGATCACTGCGTTAAGGAAACGTCGCTAAATACAGCAGAATACATGCACCATCCAGTAGCGACTCTCTCAGTCACGCTGACTGACTCCATTTTAACGTTACCTCACGATTGTTTCGCTTTTTTTTTTCTTTAAAGTTTATTTTATAAACAGGCGGTTTTGACTTTAGCTTAGCTCATTTCACATACTCAGCTGATTTCCAGAAGTGTACTGGGTGAGACAGGCGACGGTTGCGTTTCGGGAGTTTCTCCAGTAGTTCCACGAGCTTGGAGAAGCTGGGCCGCTCTTCCTGTTCATACGCCCAACAGAACAGCAGGATGTCCTGTACAGGAAAGAAGAATCTGATAAAGTACTATGTTCTGATTTGACGAGATCTAAAAGCCATTAAAAATTGGATAGTTCCAGTACTCGATTCTGATTGGTTGAGCCACATTCAAAGTAGTGCTGTCAAACGATTAATCACGATTAATCGCATCCAAAATAAAAGTTTTTGTGTTTACTGTGTATATTTATCATGTATATATTAGTTCCAGTACTCGATTCTTGTATTAATTTAAGAAAAATATGTTGTTTATATATTAAATATATTTATATATAATATAAAATGTAAGAATATAAATATACTCATGTATACACATGTAAATATTTCCAAATATGTACTGTATGTGTGTGTATTTATATATACATAATAAATATACACAGTACACACATATATATTATGTAAACAAAAACTTTTATTTTGGATGTGATTAATCGCGATTAATCATTTGACAGCACTTATTCAAAGCTGTTGTAAATTATTCTACAAACAAACATCTTTTTGTTTCTAAATATGTGTGTTGCTCAGCAACCACTTTGTTGCAACCACAACCATTTCTGAGGAACTAAATTGTTCGGCAGAAGAATAATGTTTTTATTAATATCTTTACATTTTATTTGCTTTGTTTCATTTTGTGAAACTTGCTATATACATGGAATAACTGTTTTATTAAAGCAATAAGCCCCGTGAAGAACAGCTATGGGGGTTTTAGGCCTCTAACAGCACCCCTTAGCTGTTATAAATTCACTGTAAACCACAGCTTCTTTAGGCTTAATGCTTTAGTCAAGTATGTCCAGGTCTGTTTTTTCTTTACAATGAATATAAACTGGACGGCCTCCTTTGGGACTGTCATGCTCAAACCACAAAAGCACAATAAAAGTTGTTCATATGACACATACACTATATTTGACAGTTTTGTGTGTTAAAAAGTGATAATTGTTCTTTTGAATGATTCACTATATATATGATGGTATATGTGGAATACTCACGGGACGTGAATACTCACGGATATATTTTTGGTGATGATGGTCTTAGTTAGGATTGGCTTCTTTCAGATTATGACTTGAGCTGGCTGATTCTTAAAGGGCCACTCGCGCGCATGGAGCTCATACCAGATAGTGCCAATCTGAGTGAGGATGGGCTTCATTCCACTTCCCACTGTTGCAAGTCTGAAAGATACGACACACATGAGTGTTGGTGTGCATGCATGTATTGGTTTCTCTATACTTGTGAGGGACAAATGTCTAAAAACTTTGTCATTAATATAATAAAACCTCATTTATTGAAATTTTTTATATAACATAAAATATAAATACATGAAGTTCTTTTTAAAAAGGAAAATGTATAACATAAAATATAAATACATGAAGTTCTTTGAGTGTTATAGAATATTCACTCACTACATGAGGGCAAAATGTCTGAAAATATTAGAATACAAAAGGTAAAAATAGCAGTAAAAAACATAGTCAAAACTTTTACTATTAAAATGTAACTTAAATGTTTGTAAAGTGGCCAAATAAGAAGTTCTTTACTAAAATTACTTTAATATCAGTTACGATTGATCTTTAGAATAACTATATCTAATATATTATATTATATCAATATTATACTATATAATGATGAATAAATCAATAAATCGTAATAATAATTTGCATAATTTAAGAACAACAGGAGTTCTTTTCCAAGTATTTGTGTACAAGTTTATGAGTCTTATAACGTTTTGAAAATGTACCTAAAATAGTGCAAGCTCTTTCTCTGAATAAAAAAGTTTGTAAATGGGTCACCTTTATTTAAATCACAAATTTTATAAATATATCTTAATTATAATTTGTTTAATTTAAGAAGAATGTGTGTGCACAAGGACATGTGAAGAGTGCCAGGGGCCTCCCTGAGGGGCCACAAAACAGAGCGTTTAAAAGGTTTTAAGGAATTTTGTTGTACTACGTCACTTTGCATTCCGATTTAGTTAGAAGTCATTCAAGATAATTAATAAACGACTTTGAGGTGCTGTTGACTGCTGAAAAACACAGTATTATGCTCTAAAGAACATGCTCATGTTAAAGTTTACTAAACCACACTTAAGAGCTAATTAACAATCATTGAATGGAGAGCGCCGCTGAAAAGCCCAATCATCTGAGCTCTGCAATTTAAAACCAAAAGTAAAATGTGCAGCTTGCTGAGATCAGTGAGAAAAACAAAATCAATGTAATTGAGATGGCTTTTGCAGTACTGAGAGGGAGAATTCACTTTGAGAATAGCATTTGCACCCGATGATACACTCTTAGGGCCTTAGGCTATGTCCACATTAATTTGGATGCATTTGAAAATGCATCTTTTTTTCTGTTTTGGCCCTTTGTGCACAATGAGAACCTTTTCTCTGTAACTATTTACAAAGTTGTCAAGTTTATGATTCCTAGTGTTTTCAAATCTGTTTAGATTTTAAAAGTCATGTGGTGTATTCCAGCCTTTAGTTCTTTTTGTAGAAACATGTCTTTTTTAATACAAATACATTTACCGCCCATAGAAAGCAAAAGTCAATAGTGCCGAACAATGCATACTATAATTTGCCAAATTTACCTTGAAAGGATGCCTGTTTGTAATGAAAAGAATAACAACGACTTGTGGGTGGTTAGTGAATAAGGCCATTTAGTGAATTTGGTCCGATTTTTAGCATAACATATTGTAACGTTCACACCGTATATACATAAAAAGTCCATAAAACAGAACATGAGAGCATTACGTGCATAAAATATCCCACAACTGCGAACTCTCTGAACACGGCACTCGCAGAGAACAACGGAAATGAAAAAAGGAGGCAGAAGGGACAATAGGGAGATCTGCTTTGGGGTCACTTCTAGGTAATGTCCCTTTAGTGTGACCAGCTGAACAGCTTGCGTGGGTGCTGTATCTGGCTCCCATAGAGTGACAGTGTGACAAAGCCTCCATATGGAGAGCACAGCTGAGGACGCAATTGTGTTAGGACCCAACAGAGCAGCATTCCTTCATTTCGTCAACCATCCATACATTCTTTTATTTATTTGGTTTATTTGGTCAATGCATTTGGTAGGGTCTGGGTCAGGTAGAAATAAGTACAGATGGAGGTTCAGTTCTGCATGCTGCCTCATGTGAATACAATCTTATTAGTGGAGGCTGAGCACTGAGCGAATCAATTTTGTGATAATGCTCATCACAAACGGGCCATAGCCTATCTAGATGTTTGTATTATTGTGATTTCATGATTATTTTTACTTTCATACCTTTTGATACTATAGCTGTATTTTCATATGGCCAGTGTACCAGTTAAACTGATTGATTTAGATGTTTAAACTAGTGCTATAAAATGATTAATCGGGATTAATCACATCCAAAATAAAAGTTTTGTTTACATAATATATGTGTGTATAATGTGTATATTTATTATGTATATAGAAATACAAACACATGCATGTATGTATTTAAGAAAACTATGTTGTTTATCGGTTCAATATATTTATGTATAATATAAAATGTAAGAATATAAATATATACATGTAAATATTTTCAAAATATTTACTGTATGTGTGTGTATTTATTTATGCATAATAAATATATACAGTGCACATAAATATATTATGTAAACAAAAACTTTTATTTTGGATGCGATTAATCGAGAGTAATTGTTTGACAGCACTAAAATCTGTTAATGTAATTGCATTAGATAATATGTGACCCTGGACCACAAAACCAGTCTTAAGTCGCTGGGGTATATTTGTAGCAATAGCCAAAAAAACATTGTATGGGTCAAAATTATTGATTTTTCTTTTATGCCAAAAATCATTAGGATATTAAGTTCCATGAAGATATTTAGTAAATTTCCTACTGTAAATATATTAAAACTTAACTTTTGATTAGTAATATGCATTGCTAAGAACTTCATTTGGACAATTTTAAAAGCGATTTTCTCAATATTTTGATTTTGTTTGCACCCTCAGATTCCAGATATTCAAATAGTTGTATCTCGGCCAAATGTTGTCCAATCCTAACAAACCACACATCAATGGAAAGCTTATTTATTATAAATCTCAATTTCGAAAAATTGACCCTTATGACTGGTTTTGTGGTCACATACCTGTATATCAAACCAATTTGCATCTGTAAGCAGTTAGACTGTTTGTCCTCATTTTGGATAGTGCAATACCATTTTACACCGTTTAACTAAGGCTGCATTTATTTGATCAAAAATACAGTAAAAATTGTAGTATTGTAACATATTATTACACTTTAAAATAACTGCTTTCTGCTTTAATGTAATTTATTCATCTGATGGCAAAGCTGAATTTTCAGCAGCCACTGCTCCAGTCTTTAGTGTCACATGATCCTTCAGAAATCATTCTAATATGCTGATTTGCCGCATGGAAAAAAAGGAAGTGTATATATTCTATTATTTAAACCCAAACAAACTTATTTTGTTAAAGGTTTGCTCAAAAAAATTATCTTTCTTTCAAAAAAAAATTTATTAATCTAATCCTATGTTGCAATATGCAGTATGTTTTAAATACTATACCTAATGAAATGTTATTATATTTTAGGTTTCCAAAAATGATTAAAATCCCCAAATGCTGATGCTATAAGGGCACATGAACTGTGGAGAGAAAAAGTCAGGCTTATTTCTGTAAATAAAATGGATTCTGCTCGTCCCCCGAGTGACAAAGGCAGAGAAGCAGTGAGGGGTGAAAACACGGGTGCTGAGAGGGGGGCAGAGAGGGACCCACCCAAAGGCAAAGACGTCAGACTGTTTGGAGAAAGGAAGCTGGTTTTCTGCGGTCTCGGGGGAGAGCTGACGGATGAGCTCAGGAGCGAGATGACATAGCCAGCCGCTTGGGATCCGCAGCTTATCCTTTCTCCTACTTGATGGGGGGGGGGAGAAAAAAGAAGAAGATGATGTTTTTTAAATCATCATTAATAAAAAAAAAATAATTTTTTTTGAGTTAGATTCATTTGTACCACACAAAAGGTCAGAAAAACAAACTAAAAGATCATTCCAGTGACAATTCTGTCCTAGAAATACAATAGAGGGCAAGCAACTATTAGTCTCCCATAGTCAGAATATCAACATAAAGTCTAATCCACCAATGAGATCTCTTTTGAACTTGTTGGTTCCCCTTGAAAGCAATGAGATCAAATGAAGAGCAAATGGAGACTTTTGCTATGATCTCAGTTTTTCAAAATGTTCTCCTCAGACAAATAATATAGAAATCTCACATTCTGTAGTTTTCAAACGTAAAACATTTTTTTTCTAAATCTGTTTATTTTTACTTTTAAATACAAAGATATACTTGTGATACTTGTGGCTATATGTTCCACAGAAACTCTATAACATGTTTTAAAGACTGAATGGCAAGAAATTCAAACTAGCGTCTTTTTTTTTCTTAGCAGTACACAGTGTAGCAGAGTTTGGGAACTTGTAAACAGAACTTTGCTTCCCACCAGACCGATTAAAAACCTGTGAACCCTCTACAATGATAAAGTAGTTGCCTCCTTCTCAAGTGTCAGATGTGGATTTAAAAGTGGTCTATCACTGACAGAGATAGAGCTGTTTTAGCTTGACTGAGTCCCTGATCCAAGTAAAAACTAATTCACTCACCCATGACACTGTAGTATATATATATATATAATATATATATATATGTATATATATATATATATATATATATATATATATATATAAAACAAGGGTCGAAAATTAATGGGCTCAGGAGGAAAAAAAAAATGCCATCAAAATGAACAGAAATATCCCCCAAAACACAAAACGTGGGGACAAAATTTATTTCTTTATGTTTTGCTTAATTTATTTAACATCCTATTATTAATTCATAATAATATTAATAATTAATAACTAATATATAATTATTATAATTGTATGAATTTATAATTAATTTACACCATTTAAATTTTATAAATAATATATATTTACAAATATTTTATAAACAACAACCTATATAATTATGCACAGTCAGACTTCATTTTAATAAATGAGATCAAGCTTAATAAATAATTTTAATAAATGAGATCAGAAGCAAATATTGCCCCTCATTAATTTTTTTTAAATAAAAATAAATAAATAATAGTAATAATTATTAATATTATTATTATTATTATTATTATTATAAACACTGCTCCAGACAGAAAGAAAGAAAGAAAGAAAGAAAGAAAGAAAGAAAGAAAGAAAGAAAGAAAGAAAGAAAGAAAGAAAGAAAGAAAGAAACATGCATTAAAACCACTATTGTCTGAAATCTGGGCGGCCCATCTGACTGCCCAGAGTAAATTTCCAATGACTTCATCTCTCAAAAAGACTCAAACCCACACAAACCCTCATAAACAAACCTTGACATTTGCTGATGCTTCAGTACGAGCCTGTTCACAGCCTCACTAGCCTCTCGTCCCTGCTAGATGTTGCCTAACATGGATGCGGTATTTCAAACAGCACCAAATCCCAGAATAATCAGCTCTTATTTCAATACCCGGTCAGGTCCTGAGTCATAATACATAACTAATGTGAAATCGTGTTATTGAGAGCCAGACTTGTGCCTTACAGATAAACAATTCATAATTATACTAGAGCCTGCACATCCCTGATGGCCTGAGAAAAATGTGCCGCTCTCAAATACTATCCCTTCCTCCTAATAACTCCTGATAATAATTCACATGGCTGTGGAGGTGTAGAAGTGGGCTGATCAGAACGGCAACGGTGAGCCGATCCAAGAGACTTGATCAACAATGGCTGCAATGTAAACCTGTCGCTGTGGAGACGTCGTCTTTTCCCTGATAATTACTGCCAACATATGTAAACACACTTGTGCGAAATCAGCCTCATAATCAGATGAACCGATGAGTACGAGTGTTTGTAATATCGCTCCATCGGGGGTGTTGATTTACTGCTTGCAATGCCAATGAAAATATTTTCAAAGAGGCGCGACACGCAAACACGAATGGGACGAGTGCCAAAATAACATCAACATCATCACGGTCATCAGCGGTGGCAAACGCTTCATGTTGCCCCAGATAATTTACTCTTATTTTCAGCACTTTCAAAGCCAAAGCCTTCATTAAACATCTTATTACACAAATAAACATAAACAAATGGCCGTTGATTGACAAATGCAAGAACTGAATACTGTTAAGACGATGCTTAAACTCACTAAACTTGTCAAGAACATGCTGTTTGATAAAGTATTGAGGCTAAAGGCTAATGATATCAATTGCCATTATGTGTCCAACATTATAAAGAGCAATATATAAAATGCATTACCATTCTGATATATCAACTTGCAGAGGACCCTGTATAATTAACCCTCTTCCTAATGTAATAAAGCACATTTCTGGCTTTATACTGTCTAGCTTTAAAAAAATCCATATGACTTGTGCATTAATTGCAAGCTCTTCTTTCTATTTAGCCAGGAAAATCTGGTTGGCAAAAGCAACAATATTCATCTATTCATATTTTTCCAGTGCATTGAAATTAGATTGCTAGGGATACTTTCCCCAATAAAAGTAACTGAAGTCCTGTCAAATGCTGGTGTGATGATAACATCTGCTGCTACTTCAACTCACTGAAGCAGAAATTTATCAGGAACCATGAGAACACTGAAGGTGAAACTGGATTTAGCTCTGTGGCCAACACTCTAATAATTACAGGCTTTGGTTTTTAATAAGCACTTCTGAAAGTCATGAAGTATAGTGTGATGGGTTGTACATTTGTTGCTCTTCTATGGAGACACCGAGCTCACTCGCACTCTCTATTTCACCAAGTAAACACCATCCTACCTACACTCAAAAAATGTGCACAACTTGTACTTTTAAGGGTACCTACAGCTTGTCACTAGGGCAGTACACTTAAAGGTACATACCTGTACCATAATTTACGTTACATTTATGCAAACGCTTTTATCCAAAGTGACTTACAGTGCATTCAGGCTAACACTTTTTACCTAACATGTGCTCCCTGGGAATCAATCCCACAACCTTTTGCGCTGCTAACACAATGCTCTACCACTGAGCCACAGGAACACTAATTACCCTTAAAAGGTGCATAGTAGTACCCTAAGGTACATACTGTATTACAACTCTAAGGTAATAACATGTATCTTTTACAGCTACTACTCCAGCAAGTGTTTTTTTTTTCACATTTTCTTTTTTTCCAGACAAGTGTAGACAGCATTTTACAACATCACAGGCACACTCCTGAACTGAACGCATTTTCAAAACACCATGCTGCCTTCCCAACTTTGGCCAATATCTAAGGCAACATCACGTGTCTTTTTGAGAAGGCAATCCCAGAATATAATGGCAAGCCCAAAAATGTATCCAAAATGAAAATTAATACAAGAAATGTTGATTAATTCAATGACAAAAAAAGTATTGATACAAATAACGTAGTTAATTATATGATTAAATGTTTTGATATGTTTATTTTGGTTCATTTTTTCATAAAAACCTACCCAATATTAGAGCAGTGGTTCCCAATCCTGCACTGCACGTTTTTGGTGTCTCTCTTATCTGACACACATTTGAGGTCTTGGAGTCTTCACTAATGAGGTGTTGAGTTGAATCAGGTGTGTTTGAATAGGGAGACATCTAAAATGTGCAGTATTGGGGGTTCTCCGGGACCAGGATTGGGAACCACTGGACTAGAGTATTGCATCACTGGCTAATCAACTATAACAATAGTTTAGGAGACGTTCTTTAAAAATCATTTCAATGGCTGGCAATGAAAAATAGGCATTTTCTACATTATGAAAGAACATTGTTTCTTGATATTACAGTAAAGTTGAGTAAATTGTGTGCTTGTGTGAATTTGGACCTACCTGCCTGCTTGTAGAACACCAGATATTGTGAACAGGCCAAAGTCGGTGATGACCACTTTCCCATTGTCATAAAATACATTCTTGGATTTCATATCTTTGTGAAGGATCCCTTTGGCATGTAGGTAGCCCATGCCCTGAAAAAAATGGTGTTAATGTAATTAGGGATACATGTTTTTAGTCTAATACTAATTTTATGTCTAGAATGTATTTTCTAGTTCTGAGTACAGTTATAAAATTGTAAATGTTATTGTTGCATTTACTAATATGTTTGAATTTCTTCTTTTTTAAACATTAAACCATAGATCTTTTATTTTGGTGCATGTTCCCAAACGGACATTATAAGCATCCCAAACTCAGAGCAGATGGAGAGATGAGTTTGTGTGGTGTGGCAGCGAACTGAGCTGCTCTGAAACACTAAAAACACTGAATGATGAGCTGCTCACTTAAAAAAGAACACAGTGCTGTGCTTCACTCTGAAACACGCTCTGCATGTATTTATTTAATTCAATTGCAGCTTTTGTAATTTAATAATAATCATGTGATTTCTGTTTTATTCCATTTAATTGTGCAGCCCTAAATGTAATCATATGCTGTATATGTGAAGGTACAGGCAGATATGAAGGCTTCCCAACACTGACATGTTTCCCAAAATGACTGCTATACACGTGAATCAATTTTAGCTGACATTTAGCGAATTCATCACATTGACTTCACATTAATTACTCTTACCTTCACCATCTCTTGTGCAATTTGTCTAGTCTTGTTCACGTCGAGAACTACTTTTGCATCTCGAATCACGGAGTAGAGGGTCCTGCCCTTACACAAACTACAACAGAAGAACAAAAAACACATTTTTAACCATCAACAGCAACCATAACATCAAAATATGTCCAGCTATTCTTCAGCTATTTGTGCAGATTGTGAGTTTGCAGAAATAAAGAATATCATTACAGGTTTACGTAGATTCAGTGTATAAAACAACTCACTCAAATATGAATCAAATATACATTTCATTATTTTTACAATTCATTGGCAAAAATACTTGAATAGCTAAAGCTAAAGGCAATTCGAATTAAATGAAATAATATCACAAGAATGATTATTGATGTCCATGAGAGTACTAAATGATATTGGTAATAATTAAGTTTGCAATTATGAATGCATTTAACAGTATATTAAAAAAATTATGATTGCAATTTAGCTTGTTAATGAAGGATAGCAATAAAGCCTGTCATATGATGCACATCTATCCTAGCATCTACCCTCGTGCAACCTGTGTTTGTTCACAGATCACCCCTCATTTGAACCTACAACCTACATTTTCATATAACATATGTTAGGACAAGAATGATACAGTACATGTTCATACTTCAGCATGCTGTTCTGAATTTACATCCAAGCTAATTTGAGCACTGTCACTTGGAGGACTAATGATGCTGAGTGAGCCATGAACTTCACCTCTGGAGTAATGATGATGAGTGAGCCATTAAATTTACCTCTGCATGTGTGATGATACTGTGCCACCTGACAAAAACGTCAGCATTTTTCCCCCGGGCTGCCCTCTTCCTCCATTTATACATATTCATAATGCCATCGGGGTACGAGGCCCATTTTTAGCATCACTCTTGCCTTTTGGCCTTCTTCAGTGTGGAATACTTCAAATGCGTGATGCCCAAATGCAAATGCTGAACTCTGTATATATGCCGTCAGTACAGAAATGTTGCGTACATCACGTTTCAACTGTTAACACTAATAATGTCAAGACAGACTATTCCAAATAATGACAGGCTATGACATTCTGCTGCAATTATGTTGTACACACTACATTTGTGAGCAAAGATCTGCACTGTTATTCCACACTGCAGGGGTGATACCAAAATCAATCAATGCATAATCACTCACGACAATGCAAAGACACACAATCAATATTTATTTCAATATTTATTCATTTCCCATATTTATTTTTAAGAAAGAGGGTAATTTCTAACAATTACATCTCAATTTGTTTGATTGGGCCTGCTGATTAAGGACTACGAATAAAACCATGACTATGACTTTTGTCTGTGTTAATAGAAATACACAAAATTATGCACTATAATTAGTGAGGAGTAGACATTAATATATGGTTTTCTTTGCCAAATGAAAACTATTTGCACAAATTTAACAATTTTTTACCATTTTTACTGGAAATGAACTTAAAAAATACTGAAAAAGTCAAAGCTATGTTTAAATATTGGCTAATATATTATTATTCATCACATAAATATATAATATTGTATTTTGTGTGTGTTATATTATTAATATTAAAATGTACAGATAGATAGATAGATAGATAGATAGATAGATAGATAGATAGATAGATAGATAGATAGATAGATAGATCGATATCAATATAGATAGATAGATAGATAGATAGATAGATAGATAGATAGATAGATAGATAATTCAACAATGATGCATCATTAAATTTGTTATTAAAATTGTTTTAAATTAGGCTGAAAGCAGTCACTTATGCAAACCATGAGGTCATGCTGATTAGAGAAGATCAGGAAAAGTGAGTCAACTTTAAGATACAGTCATGAAGCCAGAGCTGTGGAGTTTACACATGCAGCGGAAACACTGAGCTGTGGTCACTTACCAAACTCTATTCAAGCTTACCTGGTGATGATGGCCAGATGAGGGGGTCTCATACACGCTCCCATGAACAGGACCACGTTCTCATGCCGCGTGTTCCTGTACGCCATCACCTCTCTTTTAAATGCTTTCAGCTGTTCTTCATTGTCTCTTTCAATATCAATTAGCCGTATGGCCACTTCTCCATGCCAGCGTCCATGATAGACCTGTCCAAACCGGCCTTTCCCGATCAGCTCTCCGATCTCCAGCTGCTCCATGGGAATGTCCCACTCCTGCAGGAAGATGCTGGTCTGGCTGGCCTTACGTGGGAAGTTCCGTGCAGACAGTAGGGAGAGATTCATCTCCTCAAACTCATCTGCTGAGCCCTCGGCCTCATCGTTGCCTTCCTCGTTCTGATAGATAGATAGGTAAAATGATAAATATAACAGTAGATATAACAGTAGAAAAACAGACAGACAGACAGACAGACAGATGGATGATGGATGGATGGATAGAGTAACAGATAGATAGAGAGACAGACAGACGACAGATAGACAGATAGACAGATAGATAGATAGATAGATAGATAGATAGATAGATAGATAGATAGATAGATAGACAGACAGACAGACAGATAGATAGATAGATAGACAGACAGACAGACATTTGCTATAGAAGTAGGATGACTCACATCAGATGTTGGTTCAACCTCAATTTGTAGCAAGGGGCTCACTTTGGTACTGTGTGAAGAGAGACAGAAAGTGTGTTTGCTCAGAGAGGGTCATTTACTTCAGTGAAGAGTGGAAAAAAAAAAAAAGTGAAAGTGACGTATTGACATTCAGCCAAGTATGGTGACCCATACTCAGAATGTCGTGCTCTGCATTTAACCCATCCGAAGTGCACACACACAGAGCAGTGAACACACACACACACAATGTGAACACACACCCGGATAGGCAGTGGGGCAGCCATTTTAAGCTGCGGCGCCCATGGAGGCAGTTGGGGGTTCGATGCCTTGCTCAAGGGCACCTAAGTCATAGGGTATGAAGGTGGAGAGAGAACTGTACATGCACTCCCCCCACCCACAATTCCTGCCGGCCCGAGACTCGAACTCACAACCCTTCGATTGGGAGTCCGACTCTCTAACCATTAGGCCATGACTTCAGCAGAACAAACCTATCTTTCATTTTCAAAGACCTATAATCTAATTAAAATCCATTGTTTACTTTATGCCATCTGAAAGGAACACATTAAAAAATCTGCTTGTTCATCTTCATACAGTATTTTTAGCTTGTACAAAAGCTGTTCGACAAGCTCTGCTTAGTGAGTTGGCTACATTTAACATCCTAAATATAATATAACCTCACATATTGCTAAGCTGTCTATACTCTAATCAACAAAAACATAAAAAGTTAAGATATACATTATGAAAAATTTTTAATTAAGACAAATCTATTTTCTATTAACACTTTTAGTATAAAATAAAACAAAATTCAACCTGGATGACACTCAGTTACTGTACATGTCTGTGGTAAGAAATGTGTTTGTTAATATGTTCTGACCCTAGTTTGGGTTGAAAAATCGGGAGGACAGTGCCGGAAGATCTATGAGTCAGTTTATGCATTCATGCCTGTTAACAATTTTACTCTACAGCTGTCAAACTACTAATTTCAGCTGCATTATGATACTCTATAATGAAATACATACTGCTGTCTAAGAAATACAGAAACTGAAATCCAGTTTTTAGAGGTAATTTTTTTTCTTTGTAGTTAATGCATCGTGATTCAGTTTATTAAATATAGCATTATTCTTTATGGGTCTTCAAGTTTTTTAAAACATCCATGGATATGAATGACATCATCACTGTACCGTAAACTCAAGCCCCACTCTCTGTTTGGCTAAAGTTTATGTGTATGTGTATGTGTATGTATATGTATGTATGTGTGTGTGTGTGTGTGTGTGTGTGTGTGTGTGTGTGTGTGTGTGTGTGTGTGTGTGTGTGTGTGTGTGTGTGTGTGTGTGTGTGTGTGTGACTTGTCTTCAGTCACATCAGCTTTTGCACCACAAATATTTTTGCTCTAATAATTCTGTAATCTAAAATGCTCATATCTGCCATGAATAGACACAAGCCATGGCGAAACTGTCTGACATGTCTGTGGCCTTTCACTGGGCATCGCTCTAAATACGTACACAAACACACATAGTACAGGACAGAACATGACATTTCAGATACATTTGTATATTAATAAACAATGTTAAATGGTCTTGGCATCTCATTATACAGTAAGTGACACAAAAGAGATAATTGCACATTTTACAGTATTTGACATCCATCTTAAGGAGAAAGAGAGCATCATAACTACATTTTATGCTATTAACTTTGCATTGAAAAAATTTACTGTATTAACTAAAGTTAAAAAGATTAACAATACTGTAAAAAATGTATTGCTTATTGTTAGATAAATGTGTTGCCTTTTTTTGTTGTGTTATGGAGACTTATTGTTAAAGTTTTATTTAGATGATTTTTCACTTTTGATTTAAATGCATTTGCTGTTTATGACCTAAGACTGATTTGGAATGCTATACACAGACAGACTGATGTCATCATTAAATGCATTCTAAAATGTCAAATCAACATACACTCACATACACATATAAACACACACACACTTACCCAGGCTCAGACAGAACAGGGTGTAGAATGACTTGAGGGGCCCTGGTGGGAACCTCAGGGGCCACATCTACAAAGAGAAAGAGTGAGACGGTAAGTCACAAGGCAGAGATGAGAGAGAAAATGACAATTTGTAAAAGAGTGTATTTTAAGTTAATCAAAACATGCAGGAGTACTGCTGAGAAACAGACTGAAAAAGACTGATGTAGAAACAATTTTTACTCAGAAAATGGTATTTTCTTACTCTACAAACACTTTACTCTGAGAACACACACAAACATCTCTGACATAACCATTTCTTTAAAGACAGTATTTTCTTACTCTACAAACACTCTGAGAATCTACAAACAAACATCATTATTATTTGAAGGCATTCACTGCTGTTTTTGGTCAATAAGATTATTATTATTTTTTAAAGAAATTAATACTTTTATTCACCATGGATGCATTAAATTGATCAAAGTGACAGAAAATACATTTTTAATGTTTATATTTCAAATAAATGCTGTCTGAGAAAAATCACTGTTGCCCCAAAAAATATTAGGCAGCACAACGGTTTTCAGCCATTGATAATAAGAAATGTCACTTGAGTGCCAAATCAGCATATTAGAATGATTTCTGAATGATCATGTGACACTGAAGACTGATGTAATGATGCTGATATAATATAAAAAATATATGATGCTCTATTGTTAGGAAAGATGAAACCCTAGAGCATTTAACAAACACTTTCTATTGAAAAACAAATGAATGGTTTTCTCTAATGGATAAAACTGGCTGTGTGTTTCCTGCTGAAAGGTACAATGGTGACTGATCTCAGCAGCTCACCTCTAATATATAAACTGCCAACATTGGAGTCAGTAGCCTTTATTCTAAACTATCAGGCTACCATCACAACATGGCTTTCCTCCCTCCAAATGTTCATCAAAAACATGCAGTGAGCTGAGTGCCTCCCACAGAATACAGGCACTCATAAGCCTTTATTTGTCAGTGAGGCGCAGGCGACCTCGCCTTTAAAAGAACCATCATTAGAGAATACAGCATTGCTGGTTAAGAGATGACAAGAAGAGGAGCAAAGAAAGACAGAGGGAGGGTGTTTGTTGCATCTCAAAGAAAAGATGGCATAAAAAATGACATCAAAAAAGTTCGCCTCAGCATGTCGCGCTGCATTATGGGTAGGGGTAATGACCAATTATGACACACTTACCAGGAAAGATGAACCGCTGCTTGTATTTGTAGAAATGAGATGCTGAGAAGAGCACAGGAGAGAAGCAGACAGAATTCAATAAAATTCAATACACCCCCAGATGCTTATTGGTCTATGTTATTATTCTGCAGAATCCATCACAAGGCTGCATTAGCCATAGAAATAGTGACTTATGGTTTTTGGAGGGGTCCAAAAGTCTGAAACTCACTGAAAATCTGAGATTCAACGTTTAATAAATAAAAAAAAATAAAGAGAAATAAACAGAACTTTTTATGATTTTGAAAAATGTATACAGTAACAAAGAAATGTTGTGATTTAAATGTTTAATATTTAAATATTCAAATATTTAGATTTCTGCAGTGTTATCACTAATCAAATTTAGGATGTCATGTGAACTCAAATTTTCTGGCATGGGATGTTCTTTGGCTCATTCTTCACAAACTTGAGGGGCCCTATTTTAACGATCTAAGCGTATGATCTAAAGCGCACGGCGAAGGTGCACATAAGGCGTTTCTGAATCCACTTTTGCTAGTATAACGACAGGAAAACGGTCAGCGCTCCCAACCACGTGGTCTAAAAGCGATTTCTGTCCCTATTCTATTAATGAGTAATGGGTGTGTTTTTGGGCATAACGTGCAATAAACCAATCAGAGTCTCATCTCCAATTCCCTTTAAGAGCGAGTTGCGCTTGCACCATGGTGGATTCGCTATTTAATAGGCGGAATTTTAAGGTGCACACACTGAACGCTTCTCCAGAGAGCAAACAGATCTGCTCATGCGAGAGCAAATAGGTAGGATATTCTGATACACGCAATGACTATTCATTATGAGATGTATGACATTTTAATATTTATGTAGCCTACACAATAATATTCTTTTACACTGTAATCCTTTCATTTTTTATAATTGGCATCTTTGGCTGTGCGTCCCTGTGTGTAATAAGCAAAGAGAACACGTGTTGTGGACCCGCCCAGTGGTGCATTTTCTACTAGCGCGCTCTTTAAAAAAAAAAACAAATCAGATTAGACTGGGTACTAGTGTTTTCTGCACACAACGCAGCAACACACACTGCACTGGGAGTACGGAGCCCCTAAAGGGACATGATGGTAGAAAAGGAGGAAAATATATTTGGGGTAGGAGGAAAATATATTTTTCAAATGTTTTGTGTTCTCTCGCAAAACTTTTGTATTCTTTCGCAAAGATTTTTGCGTTCCCCCGCAAAACTAGTTGAGTGCGGACAACCTCGTCCTGTTTACTTTACAGCTTGCAGTTCATAAAACGCTTAACACAGCTTAATGGAGATGATAAAAAGACCAAATATGCTATATTATATATGTATTAAAAATATGTAGCCTACTATATACATTCAAGCCCAAAATGTGAGTTGAATTGCACAATAAGCGTTTTCTCTCTCATAGAAAAGCGTGCTTTACATTGCTTAGTATAAAAAAAAAACTGATAAAATCACGTGAAACTGCTTGTTCCTCTCTGGGCTCATCTGCTTTTCTGTGTATGAACCACTGCAAGCTGCAAAGTAAACAGGAAGAGTTTGTGCGAACTCAGCTGGTTTTGCGAGATAATCCAAATATCTTTGCGAGAGAATGCAAAAGTTTTGCAAGGGAATGCAAAGTTTCTCGAGGAAACGCAAAAGTTTTGTGAGAGAACGCTAAACATTTGTAAAATATGTTTTCCTCCCACCCCGATTTTTCCCTACTACCATGTCCTTTTAGGGGCTTTGTACAGGTAGTGATGTCCGATTTGTGGGGAAAAAAAATACCCCTTTTGAACTGGTTTTTATTACTGAGTCAGTCAAGAAGACTGAATCAAGTCTGCAGTCTGAATCAAACTCACTGAGTCAGTGAATCGTTTAGAGCTCACAACTAACACGGTTCAGCAGAGTACAATTGCTACAGTACCTTGCTCAACTGTGCCTGTAGTGAAATGATGATGGTTTTCTAGTATAACACAGCATTTCTACAAGCGTTTCTCACAGCAATGTATATTATGCTAACTAACTCATTTAAACTGATACAGTACATCAATGTACTGTATTAACCATTTAATACTATGTATGTTTAATACTAAATATCCTTTTAAGCAAATCTTTCATATTCTTTTCCTTTCAATATGATGTGATGATCCACCGCTTTTGGCAAATTTTGGCAAATTTTGGCAAAATTCACTCAAAAACTAAGCTCGGTTCACTGAAGGCTAAAAAAATAAGTTTAATTGTTTTTTTTTTTTAACTATGCTTATAGATTCTGTAAAAATGTGAAAAGCTTTAAATAAAAAAAATAAAATAAAAAAAAACTATGCTAATAGAAAGAAAACAATGTGTTAAAAGGATTTAATATAATATTTGGTAATAATACTGCATAAAAGACATTTACAAGCAAATTGTGTATTGAGGTTTTAATAATTATCAATTTTGTGTGTGTGAAGATACTATGTGTGAGCAAATCAGTAGGTGTTAGTCCAATGTGATAATATTAACTAGCATTTTTAGCAAAAAATAAATAAAAATCGCTGGGTCAAGAGCATTAAGCAAATATTATTTGAAATTCTGTGGAAAAGATTCTGTGGAATCATTAAATTAGGCACACTTTTACAGAATTAACAACAAAGTATAAGCATATGGTTTAGGTCGTTACCTGTAAGGCTGGACTGTTTCTGCTGTCTGACGCTCTGCGGGGAAGGGTGCAGAGGAGATGGGGGTGTCGCGCTGGGCGGCAGAGGGGGTGCAGGGGATGACGGGGTGGAGGAGGTGGTGGAGGAGGGGTTACTGCTGGAGTCGGGCTGATACGGCACAGGGATGTGGTCCTGAAGCAGAGACAGACAGACTTTTGGTAACACACAAAAACACTCCCTACTCTCTGCTCATTACCGGCGCGGTCAGACATCAGTAAACCCGGCTTCATTCTCATGGTCAGTTAAAGATTAATCAAAAACCAGGGGTGAGGCGGCTGTAGACCTGATCTCCCATGGGCTGAAAACTGGACAGCCTTGCTACGTTTGAAAAACTCCCCAACGTCGTGTTAGAAAGAGGAGCACATCAATAGCCAGCAGCGTTGTCATAAAGCATGATTGAGTGGCATATATATTTGAGAAGACAACAGAAAGCCAAAAAAAGGTCAAGAATCTATGCTCTGCCAGTCATTAAAAGGCTTTTTGACTTCTATTTTTGCTGCTCAAGTGTCTGAGGTTTTGGGAAAAACAAAAGTTATCAAATGTAATGCAATATAAAACCAACTGCATTTGAAAATTAAGAGATGAAGAATAACAATTAGCTAACAATTTTTAAAGCTGTAATGTCAGATGATAAGGATATGAACTTTTTCTATTCACTGCCATAAATTAAATATTGTTTCTGTTCTGTTGCAGTTTCTGTTGCATAGAAATCTTAAACTTGTCTAAGAAGCCAAGGAAAATAAAATGCCAATTTCTAAATTCAATGGAGGATCAGGTCCAGGTCAGGTTAACCCAGGTATGACAAAGTTTTAAGAACCACAAAAAAATATTATTTTAAGGTTCATATGGTTGGTTGCAAAAATATCACCTAATCCAAACTTAAACAGTCGTTGAATTTTTTTTAAACTTCGGTCATCATACACAATTTCCAATAATTTAATATAACTAAAAAATGTGTAGACTGAAGCCTTAGCTTATTTTGTCTACTATTTTTTTAATGAATTGTCACTTAAACTACTAAATTCAATCTGTACAAAAAAGAAACCAAAAACATAACTTAAGATAAAATTGCAAAGACTTCCATACATTAATAACATTTTTACAAGTTAGACAAAGTATTATTTTACGAGTTATATATTTATCACCTTTGTTTTTTAAATTTGTAAAGTAAATCAATTATATTTTAGTATCATCAAATTATTACAGTATAGTTTTAAATTCATATTTTGAACCATTTTTATATTTTCCATTTTCATTTATTTAAGGTTTTAGTCATTTTATTCTGTGTTTTTTATTCTGTGCTTTGATAGATATATTGGAAATGAATTATCAAACACATTGTAGCAGCATAATCTTTTTTTTTTTTTACACACTCTCTTTTTTTAGTTACATATAACCAACTGGTCTGAAGGTGATTTTTAGTGGATTTATGAAGTCAGGTCCATTCACACAAGTTCTAGCAGCGTTTATCATGCCGTCATGAAGTGCGTGCTCACGCCGACACAGGATGTGTTTTTGCATTTAAAAGCAGCTAGATGGAGCGCAGTGGAATGGAATTGAATATAAAGATCCACAGACACGATTTTTAAAAGCAGACTTGACATGGTGTTTTAAAAATGTCACGCTCATCCTGTCGTGCCTTGGTTTCCAATAAACATATAAGAAAACCACGAGTGGTAAAAATTACAGGAAGGCTGTTTGATTTGGATCTGAAAAAATTGATTTTCATGCCAAGTTGTTTGAATAAAAAGAGAAAGCAAACAAGTTGTTCTAAAGATTACAGGAAGGACTTGTAATGCCAATCTGCCCGAGATAGTTTTGTAATAATGTTGACCGTGGAGGGATGTAACAGGGTTGAGTTGTGTTTGTTCAGATGTAATGGAACGTAACTAATCTTACCTTGTTGATTTTGTTGGTCTTGGGGAGAGTCTGGCTAATGTGGAGGTCTGAGTACCTGAGGGGGTTGTTTATGTCACATGGTACCGACTCGGTCCTGACGAGCTGACGAGCTGAGAGAGAGGGCGAGAGAAACAGCATAGTATCCACGGTAACAGGAGGCAGTTGTCACGGTAACAGAAAAACTCTGAAAGTCTTGTCGCATATTAATGGAGGAGCCACTAAACCATGTATTATGTACAGTATATATCAGAAATATCGCATATATGACACACATGGAAATTCGACAGCAACGACCAAGTTGTGTAGAATATCACTGTTCGCTTTTACCAGCAAAGAAAAACAAATCTTTGTGTATTTCATATGCATAAAAGCATATAATTTCATATTAAGGATCCATTAAATTAAAGCAAGAAAATAAGACACATTAAATTCAATTTGGAAGTAGTAATTTATCGCAACTCAATACATATAATTTCCTAAAGTTATTATAATTTCCTAACAGACCGATTCTGAAAGTGCTTCACATTAAATCAGCCTAACAAAATTGGCTTGACATTTTTCCTACATTATACTCGTTTTTGTAATATACCCATACACTACAGCTCAAAAGATTGGGTTCAGTGTTTTTTTTTTTTTAAATATATATATATATTATTTTTATTCAGTCAGGGCACATACAATTGATGAAAAGTGACAGTCAAGACATTTAAATGTTACAAAAGGTTTCTATTGCAAATACATGCTGTTCTTTTGAACTTTCCATTCATCACAGTCTTGAAAAAAATATTTTTCAAAAATGTTAAGCACAACTGTTTTTAACATTAATAACATGAAAAAGCTTGAGCAGCAAATCAACATATTAGAATGATTTCAGAAGGATCATGTGACACTGAAGACTGGAGAAATGATCCTGAAAATTGCAGCATTGCATCACAAGAATAAATTATATTTTAAAATACATTAAAATAGAAAATGGTTATTTTAAATTGTAATATTATTTCACAGTATTACTGTTTTTATTGTATTTTTATCACATAAATGCGGCCTTGGTAAAAAAAAATAAGAGACTTTATTTAAAAAAATTTAAAAGACCTACCATCCCCAAACTTTTAAACAGTAGTATACATCTGTTTTCATATGACATATGAAACTATTCCAGGGAAAAATTAAAGGTATAAAGTAGGAAATACTGTGTTTGAGGAGCACAAACCTGCTCCCTTACCTTGAGATGTTCCTTGATCTGCAATATCAGAAATTAGGGAAAGATGAAGTGGTGAAAACAGAAAAAGAAAGCAAGGATAAGATGAGTGCAGACTTAAGATTATAATCTTTAACAAAGAACAAGACAAACTGTTTAGTACATGTACATTTATGCAAAGCAGATGTGAAGCCATTAACAATGACAGTTTTTTAAAAATGCATTCAATTCCCTTTAAACATATTCTCTTGTATGGAAACCAATTTTCAAAATGCAATGTTTTCTGAAAAAGATAAGGCGTGTAATTACTGTAAATATGTTCAATTGAAAATAAGGGAATTATGAAAACATGCAATGTATAAGAACATTACTGTGTCTGAAATCATATTTGAACCATAATTAATGACCTGTCTTGTGTAGTAATTTATGGAGTTGAAAGAAAGAAAACATAAAAGTTGAAATACCTCTTAATGTGTCCCTACCTCCTCTGTGGTATATGAGTAAAAGACAGGGCGGTGCTTCTTTGGTGCATTTGTTGTGGCACTTCAATCTGACAAAAGAAAACATGACAGAAATGTTTATTAGTTTGCTCTTGTAAAAGCAAATCAATGAATATTCAAAACAAACACTTTATTTGCAGCCATTATTTTGAGGGTGTCAAAAGCCAGCAAGTATCTTATTAACAAGATGCCATAGTCAAGGGTGGTAGAGTGGAAGCTATTAGGCAGGTAATTTATTCAAATAATCTTTTAATGATAATGATAATTATGCTCAATTTGAATGTTCAGACACTACTGCAGGCACAAAAGTGTCTAGCACTGTATTCAAAATGCTGTGATGCAAACAAAAACATCAAATCACATCTTTACAAAGCTGAAATGATAGGAATTTTCGTTTTTAGAGATTTGAGTTGTTATAAGAGAGATGGTTAAAGAAATGATCATAGATAGTGGAGTGTGTATTTAACATTTGACATTTATAGTCTGCATGCTGTGATCCAGCCTGTAATTTCAGCATCAGACGGAATTACAAAAATAACTTGATTTTTATCATCTTTTGATCTTTAAAGAAACTTAAGTGGTGTTTGTTGATGCAAAACTCATTACGACGATTGCTAGGGATTGCTAAAAGTTCTTTTTATATATATGATTATGTATTATTTTATGTATTGTATATATGTATCAAAGTTATTATTAAGTAAATTATAATCTCATGCCGTAATTTAGACTTTCATCTCATAATTTCGATTGTCTCATAATCTCAGTTGTTTTTGTTTTAATTGTTTGACATTTTGTCATAATTTTAACTTTTATATAATTATTACTTAGTATATAATTATTTTGTGTCATGATTTCAACTTTTTATTAGCACCATATAATTTCAGCTTTTTATCTCATAATTATGACTTTGTATCTTAGAATTTCAACGTTTTATCTCATAATTTTGACTAAAGAAATATTATAACATTTTGTCATAATTTCAACTTTGTTATAATCGGTTTATATTATATTCTCAACTTTTTATCTCATAATTATGACTAAATAATTATTTCAACTTTTGTTATAATTGTTTCAATTTTCAGTCTCATAGTTATGATTTAGTATCTTATGATTTCAACATTTTATCTCATAATTATGACTACATAATCATTCCAAACTTTTGTCATAATTTCAACTTTTTATCTCATAATTATGACTTAGTATCTTATAATTCCAATGTTTTATCTCATAATTATGACTACATAATTATGATAACATTTTGACATAATTTCAACTTTGTTATGATTGGTTTATATTATATTCTCAACTTTTTATCTCATAATTATGACTCAATAATTATTTCAACTTTTGTTCTAATTGTTTTATATTATATTTTCAGTTTTCAATCTTATAGTTCTGACTTAGTATCTTATGATTTTAATGTTTTATCTCATAATTATAACTCAGTATCTTATAATTCAGACGTTATCTCATAATTACAACTACATAATCATTTCAACCTTTTGACATACTGTAGTTGTTTGTCATAATTTTAACTTTTTATCTCATAATTCTGACTACATAATTAATTTCAACTTCTTGTCATAACTGCTTTTGTCATAATTTCAACTTTTTTATAACTGCTTTATATTATCATTTTGTATGTGGCAGAAATGGGTTTTCATATGAAAGTTTTAGCACTTGTATGATTTGCAGAAACATGATTTATTTTCTTACATTGCAGAAATGGGTTCCCATATAAAAATTTGAGAACTTACTTGCAGTTTTTGCATTTTAAGCCGAACAGCATTCCTTTCCCACACACGATACACGTCTGCGACATCCAATACTTTGTGGAAAACCTGCACAAGCACAAATAAGTAGTGATTTATTACTGACCCTTTTTTGAGACATTTTCCAAGAAAAAAATTCTAATTTCATCCATTTTTAAAATGCATGAGGCCATATGGGTTTGTTTCGCTTCGCTGTCAAACTATCAGCAGATGGTTCTGACCTTTTGACAACCATTCCTAAACTCTTCAGATGAAAGAGCGAATGTGTCACAACAGCGATCACGTTTGCCAAGTAACCTTTTCATTGAGAGACAGATATGTGCAGCGTATGCACAAAGATAGGCACTTTGGCAGTAATTCTCAATTTAGAGCAATTTAATTGAACCAAGTATCTCTTTTAATATCTCCTTTGCACTCAACTGCACTTCTGCACAAATACACGAGAGGACAAAAGCCGTACGGACGCATCAGCGATTGTTTAGCAGAATTGTATGGAAGGTGCTCTCTTTATTCTTAATTTCTTCTGTCTCTATCTCTTTTTGTTTACACATAGTCATATTTGCCGTTCTGCACAATGAAAGAGTCATTCAAATCTCCTGCAACAGAGTTCCTCTGAAGGGTCACTGTGCATTTGCCAATCTATTTCTCTGATATGAACAGAAGCTGACAGTTAATAGAATATGACTAATGGGCTCTGACAGTGTCAAAGTGTCTTCATTAGATTGAAGCCATACTGTCTCATAAAAGAGGAGGCTGGCTTTAGTAAGCAGCTCAGATCACCGTAGCCAGTTTGAAGTTGATATGAGCGTTTTAAATTTTTTGGATCTGTTTATCTGCTTGCGTTTTGAAACTGGCAGTTGTCCATCTATGATGACATCTAGATGGTGATTTCCACGTCTAAAGTACTAGGAAAATTAGCCTTGGTGAACATTGCATATGTTTTGATAGCTAAGCTACACTATGCTCTCATTAAAAATCCTGTTAACTTTGATCACAAAAGCACAGTGTTTCATGGTCTAAGTACAAACGCAGGCTTTTTGTTTGACTTGGGATTGGTGGTATTTGGGGTTAACATGTCATCGGATTTGAGCAGGTATAACTGGAGTTGCACAACCACACGAGTTAATTGGCTTGACATTTTGTAACCACTACCACACATTCACATCTGCACAAAACTTACCTGTGTTTTATGGAGTTGCCGAGGTCTCTGCGAGGTATTTGAGGAGACCAGCGAGGAACAGACAGAGTATCTGGAACAGAATGGTGATTGGGTCAGACACAGGAAAACAGGATTAATGCTTGTAAACAAAGAATTACGTAAAGCATCAAATAACTGTTATAAACCTTAAAATCACTTTCATTAAGAGGATAAAAGAAGACTATAAATCCTGGATGAGCTATAAAGTGGTTATAAAAAAAGCAACAAGTTACATGAAGCCATACATATGATTTTACCATGGTTAAGAGCTTTTCTATATAATCTAAAGTTGTTTTAAATATAAATATTTTAAAAAAATGTAATACATTTACACTATTGTTAGTGTCAGATTTTTAAAAGAAATTAATGTTGTTATTTTTTTCATATTTTATTCATTTTTATTTTAAGAATGCATTAAATAGATCAAAGGTGACAGTAAAAACAATTATACAAAATATTTCCAAAATATTTCTATTTGAAATAATTACTGCTTTTCTATTCATCCTGAAAAAAAATGTATCACTGTTTCCATAAAACAAATATTTGCAACACAACTGTTTTCAGTACTGATAATAATAAGAATTTTTCTTGAGCAGCAAATCAGCATTGTGGAGATTTTTAAATTACATTTCAAAATATATTAAAATAATTAGTTATTTCAATTTCTAATAATTTGGCAATATTACTTTCTTACTGTATTTTTAATCAAATAGAAGAGAGACTTCCAAAAGCATTCAAAAAAATGAATGAATGGTAGTGACTTCATTATAATTTTATTAGAAAAAAACACTTTATTTAATATTAGTGCTGTCAAACGATTAATCGCATCCAAAATAAAAAAATTAAAATTGTTTATTTAATATATGTGTGTGTGTTGTGTATATTTATTATGCATATATAAATAGACACACATGCATGTAAAAATTTTATATTTCTATATTAAATATATTTACATATAATATAAATTATATAAATATAAATATTTGGATTATTTTCAAAATATATTTTATTATAAAATAAATATACACAATACACACACATATATTACATAAACAAAAACTTTTATTTTGGATGTGATTAATCGCGATTTATCATTTGACAGCACTATTTAATATATAAATACTTAAAATATTAATCCATAAATGCTTAAAAAGATGAATCAAATAGAATCTGAAGAATTTAAATATGATGTCTTCTGTCATCTCTCAAATGGACAAGATCTGATAAAACCTAAATGGAGACTTGTAAGACAATAATCGCATTTGCTTCCCACTGCACTGTTAGTTCAAAAGGCTATTTATCAGAGTGTCCACGCTCAATTATACTCCATTTGTTTATGATTACAAGATATGAAGACAAGCACACATGCACACACACACACACACACACACACACACACACACACACACACACACACACACACACATGCTCACAATAATCTGCTCTACCTTATTCTAAAAGCTTAAAATACTGTATGAAAAAATATGAGGAGCCTTGCTTTCATAACCTGCCTCATAGTCTGCCTTTGATTGCATCCACTTATATATTCACTTGAGATTCCTAATGACTGCCTCTGTCAATGTGCACTGCTTGATGCTTATATCAAATATGGATGTGAGTGTGTCTCTATTGTGACTTCAGCATTCTGCTCGGCTAGTTCTTTCAGGTGGATCAAGATGAACACGGAGTTCCAAATTAGATCAGAGCTTTTGATATGATCTTTGTTCTGGGGTGCTGGACTTTTTCTGAATCACTAGTGATCTTGAAGGCAAAAACAGCATAAATATATGAGTGTTTTTATGTGCGCTTTAATGGCCTAGGGGTTGATTTTTATCAAAACTTACAGACAAATTTAAGCTTTTTATTATATGACGCTCACATTATTTTTTTTTACTTTTTACTTCTTTTCCTATATAGATTTTATTTTACTCTTGCCCCAGACCCAGACTTTCAATCTTTGTGTATAAAAAATATACATTATACAATCTCATATTCTAGAAGCTCTGATAACTTCTGAAGCTTGCTTCCATCATATGATAAAAGAAAATAATAATAAAAAAGGTAATTGTGACTTTTTATATCTCAATTCAGATATTTTATTCCTTACAATTCTTATTGTTTATATCTCATAATTCACACTTTATTCTTGAGAATTGCGAGATATAAACTCGCAATTCTGAGAAAAAAGTCTGAATTGTGAGACAAGCTCAAAATAGTGAGATGCAAATTATGAGATAAAAACTGTCAATTACATTTTCTATTTTTTATTCCATGGTGGAAACAGAAAAAAAAACAGAATTGTGAGATTTAAATTCAGAATTCAGAGATAAAAAAAAAAGTAAATATTGTGATAAATAAATTCAGAATTCAGAGAAAAGTCAGAATTCACCATTTATATTTAATTGTAACTGTGACTTTTTGTCTCACAATTTAGACCTTTTTTTTTTTTCGATAAAAAAAATCTAATTTGTAAGACAAAAAGTCACAATTATTTTTTTAATATTTATTCATACCAATACACTTTTCCACAAATTTGCAGTGCTCAAAAAACATATAGGCTGCAAAAAATAGATATAGCCTAAGCACAATGTATTAAACAGACTGTACTTCTATCCTTCAAAGACTGTTTTTCACTAATGTACAAATGTGCGTACACAATTATCTTTTTAATGCAGCTGGAATTATCCACTTATCTGAATGTACACGCTTGCATATAAAAAATCCACAGTGAACAAAGCAAAGAGCCCCTCCACTGATGTCTTTTGTACATTATTTCAATGATACCTTCAATGCTCAGTGCTCAGACAATGAAAACAAATGTTATTTTTACATCAGCAAAGTAATTCTGCTCATGCTAAGAAGCTCTTCTCAGAATTAAACATCCTGGAAATATAGAAGCATTTCATTATAAAACCAGAAGCTGGTTTCACTATTGATATCTTTATATATATATATATATATATATATATATATATATATATATATATATATATATCTATATATATATATATATATATATACTTAATTACTGTACTTTGATTACTTAATAATCAAAGATGTGCAAGTCAACTTATGCTGTTACTGTTAAATAAAACTACTAAAATCATTTTTGTAAAATGAAATACATCTGAAATTAAAAAAAATATAAATATTGAATAAAACTTTGCAACTAACTGAAATAAAATATGTTTAAGTACTAAAATTACTAGAACTAAGGCTAAATAGAAATATGAAACCCCAAAAAACTAATAAAAATGACAAAAGCACAATTTATTAAAACTTAAAGTAAAATTCAAATGAAAACTATAAACATAAAAACAAAAGCTATATTAATAAATACAATAATAGCCTTGAAATAATACTAAAATAACACTGATGTCAATATAAATAAATGCATTTTGATTTAAAAAGCCATTTTTATATAAAAAAATAATAAAGCGTGTTATATTAATATGTAAAAAGAAATGTTCTAAACAACACTGAAGTGATAACTTTAGACAAAACGCTTGCCAGTTTCTATGGTTACCACTCAAACTTTTAAAAGAGACAATGCAAATTATAAAAAAAAAAAAAAATTAAAAAGAATACACAAAATAATCTTATTTACTATAATAATCAAATACATTTGTAAGGATTAAACTGAAACAAAAGCCAACTGAAAAATGATCCAACAACTGACAAAAGACTTCAGCATTCATCAAAAAAAAAGTACTGTGATGGCAGCAAGGTACAAGGACTGTATCAAATATAGAATGATTACCATATTTCTATATCATGGCATTTACATGCTACTTAAATGTAAATCAAATCATTTCATCCAATGAAGAAACAAAGAGAAATGGAGCAGTCTTTCATTAGACTCGAGTTAAGTTTCCTGACAAAACTCACATCGTCTCACAGCAGGTGGATGTTTTATCCGCAGGCACACAAACAGACCTACTTACTTGTGAATACAAACTAGCATCACTACAGAGCAGGTGAATGTGTGTTTAATTGGTGCATCTAAAACTACCAGAGGCAGACGTCTAATTTGCAGAAAAACATTCAAATGTTACTCATTTCCCCTTTTTAAACCAACACGCAATCATTAAAAATCACCATGTTGACTCAGTCGCTCAATTAACTATCAAATTTAGACATGACAAGACAAGCTAGAGTTTGTTCATGCCAGAGGAAGCAACAGTTGGCCAATTGTCAAGATCGACCAATCACATGCCGGTGTTAGTGATTTAAATAATACCATAGGCATTTTACAAACAGACAGACTAAACCAAATGGTTTGTAAAACAATGACTAACATAGTGATTCACCTCTCAGTCTTTTCCAGAGCACTACAAAGCACCATTAGTAGATTTAGTTTGAAGATTTCAGCTGAAAGGCTTTTTTCAATAGGGAAATATGAGTGACGTTAAGTACATTTAACACCTGCTATTGACCTGATCTTAAACAATTCTGTGGATTTGAGTGACAGCCTGATAAGTCATGTTATAAAAGTGCTGCACTGCGTCTTTGTGTCAGGAGAATAAACTATCGAAGCCAAGAACTTGTCCAGTAGTTTAAATTAGTTCTATAGCTAGAAGCTGACACACTCTCTTTAGAATATATGTAAATGACTAAAGAGTCCTCAAACTTTAATTTTCAAGTAATGAAATTAAATGGAGAGCAAAGGAAATGTGTAATGCGTTTGCAAATATCACAATTAAAAACACATATATTTTGACAGTACTATTTCCTTCTACTTAATGCGTTGTTTTCCACATCTTCCCAGTTTTATCTGTCCAAAAGTGAAAGTTTTACTGTGTCTCTCTGTTGTGAGTAAGGTGCAAAACAAAACAAAAAATGTAATTCTGTCTGTCTCTCTGTCTGTCTATCATTCATTCATTCACTCATTTTCCCAAATCTTCTTAGTTTTATCTTTCCAAAAGTGTCTCTCTTTTGTGAAGCTGTGGATAAGGTTCAAAATATGACCCTAAATTGTGAAGAAGGTGTTGAATAATATTCATATTTATATTATTAAAATAATGTTTGTTTTCATAATAATAATAGTAATAATAATAATAATAATAATAATAGTGCTGTCAAACGATTAATTGCAATTAATCACATCCAAAATAAATGTTTTAGTTTAGATAATATATATGTGTGTGTGCTGTGTATATTTATTATATATATGTAAATACAAACACATACGGTATATATATGGAAAATATTTGCAATGCTTGAAAATATGAACATGTATTTACATGTTTTTTTTTATTTATTTATTTTTTTTTTTTTTTAAAAATATTTTTTTTTTAAATATATTCATGCATGTGTGTGTATCTATATATATTATTTATATATATATATATATATATATATATATATATATATAATGTGTTTGTATATATATATATATATATATATATATATAATACATATGTGCATATATATTATGTGAACAAAAACTTGTATTTTGGATGCGGTTAATCGTTTGACAGCACAAAATAATAATAATGTCATAATAATAATTATAATTACTATTATGATCATTATGAACATTATCACACACTGTGCATTTACTTGCCAATATATCAAAATCTACACTCAAAAGTCAGAAATTTCTATTTAAATGCAAACATTTTGTTTTCTCCTGAGGAATTTTAGGAGAAACATCTAAGATTCTTAAAACAAACTAAGATCTCTATTAAGCCTCCTGGTCTATGAAAGTGCAACATCCAAACACCAAGAATATCCTCTGGGTTGTTTGTATTTCTCTACCCTATTCTTTACTTTCAGTTGTGACATCTAGAGTTAAACTACACGTAAGCATTTCAGAGTATTGCACACACTCTTTGTATTCTCTGAGCATGTCAAGAAACCTGAAACCGTGAAGTACAGACCTTGGGCAAACTGTTGCATGCTGTGTACAATAATACTGTCACCACATGCAGAAAAACAACAGACACATTAACCAGGGCTGATGACACTCGCGAGGCCTGGATACTGCCACCGCGTCCGGCCTGGAGCCCCATCGGGAGGTCCAGAATGCAAGTAATGCCATTACAGTGGCTGCCACAAACCCAATGAGATTATACCCCTGAAAGAGGTTTATCGGAAATTCAGCTATAACGATCTTTCATCTGGTTTTGCAACAAGCTCTTGCATCCAAAAGCCTGGAGGAATGTAGCTGTTCTGGAACAGAATTTTTGTTAATTATATCAAAAACATCTTTCAGTTAGTACCTAATAAGAGTCCAAACATCTGATAAAAACATCATAATAATCCACATAATTGAAAAATCCACCAACATATTTGTTTAGAACTATTTATTATAAATGGTGCTAGATCTGGGCATATTTCTCTCCTGATTTAGACAAGATGACTTTTTCACTGGAGAAAGCAATATTATGGATAGAGAACTATTTTGGCCAGATGCAAACACACAGATTTTTACTTCACAAGATGTTAATTGATGGACTGGAGTTGTGTGGATTACATGTGGATTATTGTGATGTTTTTATCAGCTGTTTGGACTCTCATTCTGACGGCACCCATTCACTGCAGAGGATCCATTGGTGATGGATGAGCAAGTGATGTAATGCTAAATTGATGTAATGCTAAATCTGTTCTTATTTTTGGGTGAACTATTAATTTAAATTCCTGATTGGAAATAAAATAAATAAAAATGAAAAACTAAAGTAAAAAATAAATTTAACCTAGACAGTAATATTTTTTTTTTTTAAAAAGTGACAAAAATCACTTAAAATTACAAATGGTAATTACAGTAAGAATTACTCAAATTAATAGAATTTAAAATAATATTATTATATAATATTAATATTATTTTTAGCATAAATAATAGAAAAAAACAGTAGTTGCTCAACAGTAGTTGGATTTCAATAAAAGCCAAAAAATTTGATTAACTTTGATTAAATTTGTCAAAACCATTAAAACAGGATGAAGAAAAGAAAAACATCCTGACAGTTACCTCTCCGGATATTTCCCACACTGTACAATGGCAAAGCATACAGCAGATTGCCAAAGCTTGGAGGGGGTCTATCATTCATAATTCTGGAAACAAGCAGTCAAAACTTTTCCCTCCATCTGTACGATAATCTCATTCCAAAACGGAGTCTTATGCGTCATTCTTGTGTCATTCCCAGTCTTCTCACATACACACGGCTTCCGTTCGGCCCATTATTCCTCTAACAGCCCACACTAAGAGGCCCCCGGTGTAGAAGACACTGGGCTTGGACAATATGCGCCCACACGATGCCAGGTGTCCTGGGACACATGTGGGTTTAGGACGCTGCCCTTTAATAGGTGATGAGAAGGAAAGTCACATTGTAAAAGAAAACTACAAAGAAAGTTGTAATTGAACGACGTGCGTCATCAGACATCTGTCAACATTAGCAGTGATTTAACGATGTTGACCAACCAACAAGCAGTTGAATGTCTTTAAACACGCACTTGGGGTAAAAATGCAATGTTACAAATAAGAAATTCTGATGAGGGATTTGCCTCAGAAATGACAAACAATATATAGCGAAGCAAAATAACAAAATATAATGTTAGCGTATAATAACATATTAAAAAGACAACAGCCAACATGAAACAATTTACAAACCATTTTAATTCAGTTAGGCAAAATATTTCTGATGTAAAAAAAATAACAATAATAATTTAGATTTTTTTTTCTTTTAAAGAATTTTTTTTAAATGCAAATTTTTGTTTAAGTGATTAATACCAGAATGTATCAGGTGTAGAAAATAAAGAAATTAAATAAAGAAAAAAAAATAGACAAAATATTATCTTTTAACTTTTATATAAACCAGAAACATGTATTAAGAAAGTCAATCATCAGTTTTGATTTCATGTTGACTTACTCTTATTTTGTATAGTATTCTATAATATATGGAGTTATGTTCTCATTATCTGTGTTTTAGGTAGGACTGAAACAATGTGTTGTCTTGCAAAGAGGTTAATGGCTGCCACTCACTTGCTGAGGGGGTGTCGGAGTGCACTGGTGGTGTCGAAGGGACAAAATTGGGGAAAAAGAAGGAGCGGAGTGAGTGATCGGAGTGGAGAGGAGAGCGCTGGGTTGGCAGGTTTTCACAGCTTCCAGCCACACTGCTGTGGATCTTCAGGTTCAACGGCTTGTTCTTCTTTTTTGCTCTACAAGAGAGTCAGAGGAAAAACAAATGAGCCCAAAATAAGACAAGATCACAGTGTTTACAATGTTGTATCTGGTTTCAAAACAAGCTCTTGCACATCATGCTCCAGAAACAGATTTAGCTTCAAAACTCTGATTAGGTTAAGTCACATGTATGGAGGACAAAACCTGCAAAAACAATAAATAAATAAATACCCAAATAAATAAATACACCCATTGTATTTAAACGTGTGATGAAAGTAGCCAAATAAATTAAATAAATTGGTGTGCAAATGGGAAATGTTTAAGGAAATGCTAAACTCATCTTAACTCTTTTCTGTTAATCACTCATTTATTTCTGAATGTAGTTTCACATTTATTTTTCCTCCGTGCAACATGCTAATGAGAGGGTGTCAACCATGGACTTGGTCGGTCGTGTCATAGCTGGGGGCGCGGCTTTCCCTCTGACAGGAAATGTATGTAAATCCAGTATAGCCTACGTAAAGTCACTTTTGCCGAGAGACAGAGCAGAGCAAGATGCATAAAAAAAAACTGAGCTGTATTGTACTTAGAGTTTTTGTGGGTTTAGTATCTGTGGCTTTACAAATGACCCAACGGAATGGTCGTTTCCCGACGGTCGACATTCACAAGGGACTGTCTCTAAAGTTACATACGACATTGGTATACGCTTTTCTTACTTCAAGAGCACTTGAAGTAGGTTTTTAAAATAATTTCAAATACTCAATTAAGTATTTGAAATTATTTTAAAAACCTACTTTTATATATTCTATTCTCTAGACTCCCTAGGTCAATAATAAAAAAAAAAGTTGGTTTTATGATTGTAAGTAATTCTCCTCAAATGCTATTGAGCTTTAAATTATGGCATATTTTGTGCTTGAGCCCATATTTGATAAAGAAAAAAAAGCAATATTTACATACAATTTGACAGTTTATTTGAATAAATAATATAAAGTTAAAAAGTGTGCATTATAATTAAGACCTACTGTATATGAACACTTTACAGTTGGTTGTTTTATTGTAAGTCATTCTCTTCAAATGCTCTTGAAGTGAGAAAAGTGTAATCATATGTAACTTTAGAGACATTATAATTAAGACCTACTGTATATGTTGGGTCATTTGTAAAGCCACAGATACTGTACGGACAATACGGCTCAGTTTTTTTTTTATGTATCTTGCTCTGCTCTGTCTCTCAGCAAAAGTGACTTTACGTAGGCTATACTGGATTTACATGCATTTCCTGTCAGAGGGAAAGCCGTGCCCCCAGCTATGACATGACGGACCAAGTCCATGGTTGACACCCTCTCATTAGCATGTTGCGCAGAGGAAAAATAAATGTGAAACTACATTCAGAAATAAATGAGTGATTAAAAGAAAAGAGTTAAGATGAGTTTAGCATTTCCTTAAACATTTCCCATTTGCGCACCAATTTATTTAATTTATTTGGCTACTTTCATCACACGTTTAATAATTTTATATGCATTTAAACAAGAATGGGTGTATTTATGCACACATTTATTTATTTGCGTTTTTATTTATTTATTGTTTTTGCAGGTTTCGTCCTCCATACACATGCACATGCATGCTTACGTAAACTCATGTAGTCAGAAAAAGAACTGATTAAAATTATGGCTTGAGTGGCTTGATTAGGGTTTGGCTGAGCATTTTAACCAGTCACACACCTGTCCCTTAAGCGCCAAAATGCAGCACAGATTTTGAGATCTTTAAATTGTTCTTTAGGCGCTTTAGTGATGAATATATTTTGTGATGTTTAAATATTTTGTTGGTCATTTTGGTAATTTCTCTCTTTTTCTTTTTTTTCATTTTGGTAATTTCTCTCTTTTTCTTTTTTTTCTTATTTTGTGTGTGTGTGCATGTCTATGTTTGAAAAGGAGTAGACAGTAGACATGGAATTAAATTAAATTAAATTAAATTAAATTAAATTAAATTAAATTAAATTAAATTAAATTTAATTTAATTTAATTTATTTTAATTTAATTTAATTTAATTTAATTTAATTTAATTTAATTTAATTTAATTTAAAATTAATGAATGAATTTTATTTTTAAATTAAATTAAATTTAAAATGAATGAATGAATGCACGAACGAATGAATGCACAAACAATTTGCAAATAAAGCAGTTATTCATAATCGCTTCAGTGATTACAATGTAATCTTAGTCTAAATATTTCACAAAACAAGTACTGGCATTATAATGTAAATTAATGTAAGCATTGTAAATATAAAGGCAACCAAAATTATAACAAGACCTTTCAACAGTTTCCACAAGACCTCACCATAGTTTCTGTTTCTGTTTTGAGTTCTTCTCACATATCAGTAGGACACACACAATCTTGCACTGTTAAAGAATGTTGCTTGCAGTATCTATGAGAAACTGCTTATTTAGACACAAGTTTGCTTGTGAACTCAGGAAAGCTGTTCTCCAACTGAGTCACACAATGAGAGATTTCTGGCTTCAAACAATGAATAAACAGACCACAGGTTATCATGAGGGCACCGTCACCAATTAAAAAACACATTATACCATTCAAATCCAATTAGATTATTATTTATTATTGTGTGGGTGCTTGTTTGCAAGGGCAGATGTCGTGATGTTCAGAATATCCTCCTTTCTTCTTTATAAATTTGTCATCATGTCACCTTTCTCTCAACTTCATTAAGTCTATCATGTTTAATAATCAACATAATAATCTAATAATGAAACAGACTTGGAAACAACTGTGAATTCTGCTCTAGATATTTTCCCTCATGATCTCATTATTGCTGTGAGTGACTCTCAGTCTTCACAGTGAGAAAATGAACTGCCAGATCCAGATGCAGTTGAAAATATGTCCTAAACTAGCAAAATTAGCAAGTACAACCCCCTCAATATTTATACCATGGCTAATGGAAACCTCGATCGGGGCTATTAATTAATTATTTGAATTAATTATATTATTCGGCACTTTTATAAGCGCTAACTTGACGTACGAACTGAGAGGAGCAGAACACTGTATGACTGAAGTGCAGCCACTTTAAAATGCTATGGAGAAAGTGGAACAGTATCTAAAAAGGCAAATTAACCAAAAAGACTGATGAATTGGATTTTATTTTACCCTGTGTACATGTGGTGTCCTATTGGTTAAAGCATTGATATTTATGAAGCTTTGAAGTAGGACAGAGAGATGTCAACTAACAGGAAATTAAAAGGGAAACACTTACAACACATTGCAAATCATTAACAGGAATATTATTTTTAATTAAAAGAATGATTTTATGCCCAAAAAAGGAACAAAGAAATGCACTGTTCAGCAATGGTTAGATATTTTTAGTGCATTGTGAGCGTGTTTTTGTGGTTCTACTGCTGTGGTCAGAAGTGTGCAATTTTCTGAGTGTATGTTGGATTATTGCATTAGTGTGTGGATTTGACAAATAATGAGTGTGTGTGTGAGAAGCTTTCTTATTTTTTATTAGTGAGGGGATAGGTGGGGTGTGTGAGGTGTGTGAACGCAAAAGCGAAGAAAAACAGAGTTGGAGAACAGGAGACAAACAAACAGACAAATAAAGATGGATCAACAGGGTGACAGGCAAAGCAACTGACTGGCAGCAAACTACTGATGAAAGATTCTTTCTTTCATGCTCTTTGCTTCACTTCCTGGTCTCTCTCTCTATCTTTTTTTCTTTTTTTACTTCTTGCTTTTTTATTGTGTTGTCTTAGAGTTTAAGGTCAGGTGTAAAGTGCCAAAAAATATGACATTTGCATCAACAGTGTGAGGTTTGACATGAATGTTAATAAAAAACAAAAATCAATAGGGCTGTTAACTGATTAAGACTGGTGATTGATTCAAATCACATATGTGACATTTCCTGTGAAAGGCCCCAAATACGAAGAAAATCTTATTTCCATATTATTGATAAAGCTTCATTACTGACCTACAGATTAGAGGAATAAACAGTATATTTTAATGATAATAAATTCATTACTATCATGATGCATTTTTGAATGAGAAGTATCAAATTTGGAGGAACTATGTGAGACCTTGGGGGAAATTTTAGTGGAAACTTTTTAAAATGAAATGAAATTAATCTCTATCTATCTATCTATCTATCTATCTATCTATCTATCTATCTATCTATCTATCAGTTAGGTCCATATATCCATCAAGTTACAGTTATATAATGAATATGGGCTTAAAGTGCACACAGAACTGTGGCAACGTCTCCAAGAAATCTACCTGCAAATCTACCTGAAAAACTATGCGCAGTGCACCTAGTGCAAAAGCTGCTTTAAACACAAAGGATGCACACACCAAATGTTGATTTAATTTAGTTAATAAAAGTTAATTGATAAAGAAAATCTATTTATGACATTATTTTTGACAGCATCCCGCATTTTTTCACAAGTGCCTAAAACTTTTCTTTGCAGGTAGATGTCTTGAAGTATCTAAGAGATGTTGCCACAGGTCTTCTGGATTGAGTCTGTCTCAGTTTGTTTTGTATCTTCATGTCGTTCCAGACAGACTGATGATGATGAGATCAGATCTCTGTGTGCTCTGGATTATTACAACTAATGGCAAAATGAATGTTTGGACATGTAAATTGATATTTCCTACTGACACACTACAACAAAAGACAGAAAAAACTGACTTAAAACCATTTCTAACTGGTGAAAATACCATTGTTCTTATAATTTTTGGCCACCACTGTATATACATACAGTATATATTCTCAAGGAGGGAAAATAATATAACTCCACAGGTTACTGACTTCGTCAAAGAAAGCAACCACGGTGAGTGTGTTGTTTGTAGAGCTGTCAAAGGTTTTTGGAACTGATCTGTTTGTTTTGTGCGTGTGTGGCAATGCTGTCACTGATGACAATGATATGTAAGTGTCCAAGCACGGAAGGCTTTAGTGTGTGGATATGACACATACTGACAGCAGATGTTCTTGAAGGTGTGTGTGAGTGTGAGTGTGAGGCGATACTGAAGCTTTTGGAACATGACGCAAGCACAAAAAAGGTGACAGGGAGAGACCCTGACATGCTATTACTCCTAACCTCAGAAACTATATTTAAAAGAGAAAATGATCAAGCAGTAAGGAACTAGATGCCATTTCTACCAAATGGAAACCAATTATCTTCTCTACAAAAATTATTCATGAGAAAACGTGCACATATAGTCACTTTGCTTTAAAATCACCACAAATAATGAAACAAACAGATATTTTAGTGGAAACTATGGTTATCAAGCTAAATTTATTAAAAGATATCAGCCAGTGACACACACACACATAAGATCAACCATATCCTATTTCAAACCCACCACTAATGATGATCATTGAAGAAAGATCACAGTCTGCATTTAGTGATACAGAATTGTCCATTTATCTTTTACAGTTTCATTTCGTCTCATCTTTCTTCTTAAATATCTTCCTATGGTTCTGAAAGGACTACAGTCAGACTTTGATTAATTGAAATGATTCAATAAAGTAATTTAAAGCAATGAATATGTTTAAATTGAGTCAGTCTTTCTATGAACATTAAACAATCCAGTAATCACACAAAACCACACTTACTCACCGTCAAGAACTGCCACACTTTGAATTTATGAGCTGAAATTTAAATTAAATTGACCATAGCACAAAGAAAATTGAACTATAATGACAGGGAAAAGGGAATTTATTGAATTGTATTTCAAAGACATTTAAAGAAGGTAAAGCATTCTGGAAAATAAAGTGTCCTATCTATCAATCCATCTGTCTTCTGTACATCAATCCATCTTTTATCCATCCATCCATCCATCCATCTTTTCTTCTATCAGTTCATTCATCCATCCATCCATCCATCCATCCATCTTCTATCCATTCATCCATCTATCCATCTTTTATCTACCATCTTCTATCCATCCAGCCATTCCTCCTCTATTGATCCATCCATCTCCTATCAATTCATTCATCCATCCATCCATCCATCCATCTTTTATCTACATCTTCTATCAATCCATCTTTTATCCATCAATCCATCTTTTATCCATCCATCCATCCATTCATTCTTCCATCCATCCATCCATCCATCCATTTATTTAGCTTCTCTCCATCCATCCATCTTCTATCTACCCATCTTATATCATCCATACTTCTCCAATCCATCCAGCCGTCACTTTTCTATCGATCCATCCATCTTCTATCAATTCATCCATCCATCCATTCACCTAACTTCTCTCAATCCATCCATTTATCCATCTATCTTCTAACCTTTAATCAATCCATCCATCTGCTATCCATCCATCCATCCATCCATCTATTCATTCATCCATTTTCTATCAATCTATTTTTTATCATCCATCCATCTTCTACCCATCCATCCATCTTTTATCCAACCATCCATTCATTCTTTCATCCATCCATCCATTTATTTAGCTTCTCTCCATCCATCCATCTTCTATCCATTCATTCATTCATACACATCCATCTTCTTTATCTATTCATATTTTATTTTTTTATCTTCTCTTTCTATATATATGTTCCGTCTATCCATCCATCTTCTATTCATCCATCTATCTTCTGTCAATCCATCTTTTATCCATCCATCTTCTATTAGTTCATTTTCCATCCTTCCATCCATCCATTCATTCATCTATCTTCTCTCAATCCATGAATCTATCGATCTATTGTCTAACCATTCGTCCATCTTTAAATGGATGGATTGATGCATACTGTACATCTTCTATGTATCCATCCATCCATCTTCTCTTCATCCATCCATCTTCTATCAATTCATTCATCCATCGATCCATCTTCTATCCATTCATCATCCATCCATCTTTTATCTACCCATCTTCTATCCATCCAGACATCTGCTGTCCACCCATCCAGCCATCCATCTATCCATCCATCAATCTTCTATCAATCCATCTTTTATCCATCCATTCATTCTTCCATCAATCCATCCATCCATTTATTTAGCTTCTCTTCATCCATCCATCTTCTATCAATTCATTCATCCATCCATCCATCCTCTATCCATTCATCCATCTCTTTTATCTACCCATCTTCTATCCATCCATACATCTGCAATCCAACCAGCCATCCATTTTCTATTGATCAATCCATCTTCTATCAATTCATCCATCCATCCATCCATCCATTCTTTCATTCTTCCATCCTTCCATCCATCCAGTCACCTATTATCTCTCAGTCCATCCATCTATCCATCTATCTTCTAACCATTAATCAATCCATCCATTTGCTATCCATCCATCTATCTATATATCCATCTTCTATCAATCCATTTTTTATCATCCATCCATCTTTTGTCCATCAATCCATCCATCCATCCATCCATCCATTCATTCTTCCATCCATCCATCCATCCATCCATTATTTAGCTTCTCTCCATCCATCTTCAATCCATCCATCCATCCATCCATTTTCTATCCAACCATCTATCCATCCTTCCATATTTTATCTTCCCATCCTCTATCCATCCATCCATTCGGTATCCATCCATCTATCCCCTATCAATCCATCTTTTATCCATCCATCCATCTTCTATCCATTTATTTTTCCATCCATTCTTCCAGTCTTACATCCTTCCATCCACCCACTCATCTATCTTCTCTCAATCCATGAATCTATCCATCTATTGTCTAACCATTCATCCATCTTTAAATGGATGGATAGATGGATGGATGCATAGAAGAACGTTAATCAATCCATCCATTTGCTATCCATCCATCTATCTATATATCCATCTTCTATCAATCCATTTTTTATCATCCATCCATCTTTTGTCCATCAATCCATCCATCCATCCATCCATCCATCCATTCATTCTTCATCCATCCATCCATCCATCCATCCATCCATCCATCCATCCATTATTTAGCTTCTCTCCATCCATCTTCAATCCATCCATCCATCCATCCATTTTCTATCCAACCATCTATCCATCCTTCCATATTTTATCTTCCCATCCTCTATCCATCCATCCATTCGGTATCCATCCATCTACCCCTATCAATCCATCTTTTATCCATCCATCCATCTTCTATCCATTTATTTTTCCATCCATTCTTCCAGTCTTACATCCTTCCATCCACCCACATCCATCCATCCATCCATCCATTCTTTCATTCTTTCTATTGTCTAACCATTCATCCATCTTTAAATGGATGGATAGATGGATGGATGGATGGATTGATGGATGCATAGAAGAACATCAATCCATCCATCCATTTATCTATCTTCTCTTCATCCATCCATCTTCTATCCATTCATCCATCCATCCATCCATCATTCAGGCTTTTTGAACTTTTTTTACAACGTCCAAATAAGACCATCAAGCTAACATTCATTTTGTTTGTAGAGATTAATTTTCCTCCTTTCAAATTTAAATTTCAATTAGATATACTTTTTGCTACCTCAATTAAATTCTATAATTGGTTTGGAATTCAGAAGGTATTCTCAATTAAATTATGAATGGTGCACAACCCTAGACACAGAAACACACTAACATACACAAAATATCTGCCCATAAACTTCACATCAAAGAAACAAGCTGCGGCTGGCCACTTATATTGGTCAAATGGCGTCTTTCTGCCTAAGTGGGCGGTTCTTATCTGGACTAAGCAGTAATGAGCAACAGACTTAATGCCGCTAGTCTGGTTATGTGAGACTGCAGCGTAATGCCTGCCTGGGACTCTCCCCTCAGTAGGACCAGTGCTAATAGGGAGGAACATGGATAGTTAGGCTTCATTACACCTCACCTACGCTCATTATTTGCAACTCTGTTCTGCAGAATGGAGGGGAAAATGTGTCACTGAGGTGAAGGAGAGGAGCAGGGGGGCTATTTAATTTATCTATTTAACAAGGTTTTATATTCAAGATAAAGAGCCAGAGACTCACAACACAGACCATAAATGAGAACAAAGTGTGTACTTATGTTCATGTGTGCTGTTATGCAAGATTATGAAAGAGTGAAAATAAAAACAAAAATTTACCATGGTAACCAGAGATGAAAAAAAAAAGGCAATTAGCACAGCTAACAAACTATCATATAATTATTTCTCACACTTATGTTTTTCAAAACACCTAGACGTAATAGTAACTATGACATTTTGGATGAAACTGTGGTTACCATGGTGAATTTTTGAAGGGAAAGAAATGCTAATAACTGTTATGGCTTTTTCTTATTTCTCATTAAAGGAATAGTTCACCCAAAAATTAAAATTTGCTGAATATTTACTTAAGTAATCCACACCAATCCAGTCCATCAGTTAACATCTTGTGAAGTGAAAAGCTGCATGTTTGTAAGACACAAAGAAGTTTTTATCTTCAAACCATTGCTTCCAAGCTAGTGCTCCTGTAGCTCAAGTGGTAGAGCATTGTGTTAACAAGTGCAAGGTTGGGGGATCGATTCCCTGGGAACACATGATAGGTAAAAATTGATAGCCTGAATACACTATAAGTTGCTTTGGATAAAAGCGTCTGCTAAATGCATAAACTTAAACTTCCAGCTAAAATACGAGTCCTCTATCCATAATATTGCTTTCTCCATTTAAAAGTCATCTTGTCTGAATATATGCACAAATCAAGCACCAATCACAAGCAAAACAGTTCGTAATAAACATAGTGGATTTTGATATTGCATTTTTGCCAGAAGTGACGGTTTCAAGTGAAGTGACACTTTGATTTATGGATTTGTTTCTTACACAGTTTTTCACTTCACAAGATGTTAATTGATGGACTGGAGTCATGTGGATTATTGTGTTTTTATCAGCTGTTTGGACTCTCATTCTAACGGCACCCATTCACTGCAGAGGATCCATTGGTTAGCAAGTGATGTAATGCAACATTTTTTTCAAATCTGTTCTGATGAACAAACAATCTGCATATTGGATGGCCTGAGAGTGAATACATTTTGAGCAAATTTCAATTTTTGATGATTCCATAAAAGGGAATTTCATAACATAAACTAATAAATCATTGCATGTCTCTTTAAATGAGCAACATTTCATACTGTGATGGAACTAATAATTCAGATCTCCATCAGACTGCACTGCATACATAAAACCGAGATGAAAGGCTGATAGGAGGTGGGGGCTGATTCACTGATATAGGTGGTCTCCAGATACTCGTTCAGGGTCTCCAGACAGGTTTGTGTCCGACAGCTCGACTCCCTTCAGTAGGGCATGGCTGTAATAAATCAATGATACTCAGGGATGCAACTGAAGCCCGGGCCCTCTTAAACACTCATTTAAATTCGCAATCATGATTCCAATCTGGGTGGGAGGGAGGGTTAGTGTGGCTCATTATGAAGGCCAGACTGGGGAAAAGAAAACCGGCCACACTGGTGCTTATATGCCTTTAACCTGACCACTCATTAATCGGAAGTAGAAAAAAAGGCTGGCATTAACATGGATGAGGTTTGATTAATGGTCCCATCACACATGAAGGGAAATTTTAATAGTGAGAGTGAATGGCCCATATATATATATATATATATATATATATATATATATATATATATATATATATATATATATATATATATATATATATATATATATAATGTATACATGTATATATAGTAGTCAGAAATCTGTTTTTTTCCCCTTTGGATTTCAGAGTGTTTTCATAAGATTAACCAGTTCAGACAGAACTGCAGGTGCAGGTGTGTCAGAGTCGTGATTTGTGACTTGTGAAAGGCACAGAGTGTGTTTGTCCTGACTCAGATAGTGATGGGTGGGACTCAATTAGCTGTGTGAATTTATGAGCTATGTGAGCACATTTTTAAGAGTGAGACTATTAAACAGTTTTATGACTGCACTGCACTGCTGCTGTCAAAATGTCCAAACATCTTATAAAACATCACAATAATCCACGAGCAATCTACACCACTCCAGTCCATCAATTAACATCTTGTGAAGTAAAAAATAAAATAAAAATAAAAATAAACAGCTGTGTCCATCATTCACAAAATCCATCATTCACAAAAAAAAAAAAAAAAAAAAAAACTTTTTCAAATGTCCATCTTTTGATGTGTCCTCTCACATCACAATCCACCATCATGTGTTTAGAACTTTTCAGGACTGGTTGATCTGTGTTTATTTCTCTTCTGATTCAGATATGACAATTTTTCACTAGAGAAACCAATATTATAGACAGAGGACTCATATTTTAGCCAGAAGCAACAGTTTGAAGTTAAAAATATCTTAATGATCGATTTGCTGATTACAAACAAGCAGCTTTTCACAAGATGTTAACTGATGGACTGGATTTGTGTGGATTACCTGTGGATTATTGTCATGTTTTTATCAGATGTTTAGACTCTCATTCTGACAGCACCCATTCACTGCAGAGGATCCAGCAAGTGATGTAATGCTACATTTCTCCAAATCTGTTATATCTTGGATGACCTTGAGTAAATTGTCAGCAATTTTTAGGTGAACTATTCCTTTAAAAACAAACCGGTAATGCATGATTCAACCCCAGATCTTCCCTTGCTCTATTTAACAATTATTATTTTTTAAAATGACTAGGCTACACAAAACCTCAAAACATCCTTTGTTCATTCGCAACTTCAATCTTCCACTGGCCAAGAACTAACATTTGCTGTTAGGCCCAAAAGTTGATGAAAGTACAAAATGTTAGCTAAAAGAAATCCATTTCCCCAGTCTAGAAATTCAGAAAAGATTTCATCACACATCAATTACAAATCACTTTTCATAGTGTAGAGGTGATCCCATCTGTCTGTATTCTTTGTTTAATGACTCATATGCATGATAATACGGTACTCTGGATTTTCACATAGAACCCTAAACTGTTCATTAATTAGGCAAAGCCTTTATACAAAAACCAGCAATGGCAGCACAACTAGATATGGCCTTACGGTTTGCAAAATTTTGGCTTTCAGTCAATACAATGTTAATACAAATCTAATATTTACATCTATACACAAAATGTCTATTGGCATTCCGTTGCATCATAATATGCTTGATTCACTCATTTTTGTATGACTTCTGTGAGCCCAAAGGAACATGATCCTATTTCCATATCCTTTAGATTGAAGCCCCAACGCCGCAATAGCCCTGAACTATATGCGATGATCAAACACAGGTCTGCTCCTCATCTCATTTCAAAAGTTTTCAGCCATAAAAAACACTCTCATTAAAAGTGAGAGATGTGGAGGGAGACAGAGTAAAGGGGAGGTAACAGACCTAATCAATCCAAACACAGAGGCTCGCATCGAAGCGGATGCAAATTTCTCAATTTCAAGTAATCCACGGCGGAATTACTTGAAGAAAAGGCTTCATGGTGTGATTCATGCGCCTCCTCCCCCGTATTCCACCCCGTTCCCTGTCCCCTCTCCTGTATTTACTCCATTTCTCCATCGGAGTCTCCCGAGCTCATCAGAATAAATAAAGGAGTGCTTAACATTTGCCATAAAGGCAGCCGTTCCCACGCATATACACATTCTCATTAAGCACTGCACAAACACACCTTAACTTTCATAAAGTGAACGTGTATTCTCTTAGATAACTTTATTCTGAAATAACCTGCAATGCATTCAAAGTATACAGTTTTATACTTCATGCATGCACACAATTCATGCATTCCCTGGGAAATCATACCCATGACCCTGGCGTTGTTAGCGCCATGCTCTGCTGTTTGAGCTACAGGAATAACATAATTTTGTATATTAAAAAATCTTCAGTGCACTTTGACTATAGTTTAAATCATGAGTAGCATGTAATTTGGGAAGCTACATTTTTAAAGCAGCTTCCTCAACACTGCTAACTGTCATCCGGCTCATCGACTAGCTCAGAGGCCTGGAGAGACATTGGCCTTTATACAGATGCATGTTGACGCTCATTAGCATAGCAAATAAGCCTTGCTAATTATCTCTAGAGCAGAGAGCAGCACTCAGCTTGAAAAGGGCAGAGAGAGAGAGAGGTGGCCCGGGTACATAAGCAAAATTAATAACCCTCCACTCCACACTAAAAAAAAAGTTTAAGAGGTGACAGGAGTGTGTTTTCAAATGGAGAGAGAGAATGCGACGACTGCTGCATATTGCAAAGATAGGCTGAGATTGTGTGTGTGTGTGTGTGTGTGTGTGTGTGTGTGTGTGTGTGTGTGTGTGTGTGTGTGTGTGTGTGTGTGTGTGTGTGCGTGTTTTTGTAACATATCAGGACACAATTTTGTGTAATGACATGGGTATGACACAGGTATTACAAGGAGAGGTTGACTTATGAGGACATAACCCATGTCCCCATTTTTCAAAACGCTTATAAACCATACAGAATGAGGTTTTTTTTTGAGAAAGTAAAAATGCACAAAGTTTCCTATAAGGGGTAGGGTTAGGTGTGGGGTTGGTGTAGGGCGATAGAATATACAGTTTGTACAGTATAAAAACCATTACACCTATGGGATGTCCCCACTTTTCACAAAAACAAACGTGTGTGTGTGTGTGTGCATGTGTGTTTGTGTGTGTGTGTGTGTGTGTGTGTGTGTGTGTGTGTGTGTGTGTGTGTGTGTGTGTGTGTGTGTGTGTGTATTTATGCATATGTAAAATGAAACCATGTCAATAGTTTTATTTTTGTGATCATTTTTTTAAGATATATTTATTAACTCACCAAAATTAGATGATTTTTATTAAAATATAAATATTATAAATATTTTACATCTGAAATAGTCTATGTTATTGAGATAATTCTTTGGAATATATGGAATATATTATTAAAGAGTAACTTGCGTTTTTGTGAAGAATAAAGAGTAACTTGCGTTTTATATATATATATAGTATTATATATATATATATATATATATATATATATATATATATATATATAATGCAAGCTGTCAAAAGGTCTGTAATTATAAACCTATTAAGGTTCTAACGCTCACTGATGCTCAGAAGGAAAAACCATGCATTAAGAGCCGAAGGATATGGGACCTGATGGATTTTTCTGAAGAACAGCGGGCAGTTTAACTGTTCAGGACAAAAAAGGGACTCATGAACAACTATTACTAAACAAACAAACAAAAAAACAGAAGATCATTCGGGTGACAACACAGTATTAAGAATCAAGGGGATGTAAACTTTTGAACGGGGTCATTTTTATGATTTCAACTATTATTTACTCTTGTGGACTATATGTAAACATCTTCTATGAGAAATATCATATTCAGGTTAGTACTAAATAAACAACATGCATTTTGTATGATCCCTCTTATTTTGGTAAAATAATTAACATTTTGCAGATTTTGAAAGGTGTATGTAAACATTTTGACAGTATATACAGTTATATAAAACGCTCTACTATCAATTTACAAGGCTCCCAGACACACTCTTGTTATTCAGCCAAAGTGGAGACACATATAAAACACCACTGAAATCATATTCAAGAAATCACAATGGCAAATGAATAAAAAAAAAATCCTATCAGTTACGATCCAATCACAAAGGCGGAATCAGATGACATGCAAATCAAACAGCACTAATTTCATCATCTCCTGCTTCTCCGTTCCAGCAGTTTTCCCCTTGCAAACCTGCCAGATGTAATAAAACAGCTGTCAAACATTCCACACTCCAAACATCTTTCTCTCACACACACACATACTATACAAGACAGGACCCAGCAAATAGAAAGAATGCTGCACAGCGCAAATGACACCATGAATGAGGAACAGAGAGAAAATGGCATTCATGTTAGCGTTTTATGAGATGACTAAAGGATAGACACATTCTCATGGTCTCCATAATACAGATTCTTCTCATATAATCAGAAGAAACACTGTGCTAGATGCACATTTAAATGTTGAGAGTATTCCTCTGTCCGTCTATCTCATTAAAAATCCCTCATTAGGAATTCTGGAGTGCGTGTGAGCGTGCGTGTCTCGCTGTGTGAGGGTCAAAGGTTAATGCAAGCTGTCAAAAGGTCTGTAATTATAAGGAAGAAACATGGCCGCTTTTGTCCCTTTGAGACCAAAAGAGCCCATTCCTGAAGAGAACCACAATTTCAGACCGCAAACAACCTGTGTCTGAGCTCCTGAATATAGAGGTTCTTCAATAAAAGATTTGTAGATGATTCTTGGGGTTTTTAATTAACAGCATAGAGCAGAGTTGAAGTGAGGATCTTGCAGTATTTGCCTTGAGACCTTTCGAGACTGGATGAACGTGGCCTTGCTCTGAGTCTCATTACGTGGTGTCTTGCTCATGGTCTGGGTCTCAGGTTATGGCAGTCTATTTCCAATGTACTAAAGGTGATAATTATCTCCACTACTAGTCGACCGTGTTATTTCAGGGTAAAGATGATTCTATGTCTCTTCATGTCTTCATTGTGTATAGAGCATGTGCACTAACCACTAGGCCACAGCATTTGTATAATACTCTTGAATTGGTCATTTTACTCCCATAATGTGACATACTCGAAAACGAAAGCAAATATTCAACAAGAAAAAGAGTGGTACTACATGTTATCCATCTAAAATTGATTGCATATTGAAACCTAGACATTATATCAGATAGTGAATTTGCTAATACAGTGCCGAATAATGATGCTTAATGCTTTTATAATGCTTTTTGCACATTATTTCAGCAACCAAAGCATTGCAGGTTTATTTATAAGACCGCTGAAGATGGTCTCTGTGTTTAGGATCTAAATGTGAAGCAAAAATGTAGTAGATCCAGATTGACATGTTTAGCTTAAAGCAGAGAGCTCCATTTTACAAGTAAACGCAAATGCTGGTCATAAATATAACATTCAAAGAAATGTATGTCTTTGGAAGTAAATTTATGACCAGCATTTGCCTTCCCCTTGTCATTTTGGTATCCCATGCATGTACACACCTAAATTTACTGCTCCATAAGACAAGGGTTAATGATACAATATGATGACCTTCTGGGCAAATGTCATGTCAGTGTCTATTCAAAAAGAACGCAGTTAAATTGACCAAAGGTGACAGTAAACATTTCTATTTCAAATAAATGCTGTTTGTTCGACTTTCTATTCATCAAAAATCATGAAAAAAATTTTTTATTACCATTTCCAAAATATTATGCAGCACAACTGTTTTTAACATTGCTAATGATAAGAAATTATTCTTAAGCAGAAATTGGTTTTATTATTATTATTTATGAGGGATGATGTTATTATGAAGTATGTAGTAATGATGCTGAAAATTCAGCTTTGCATCACAGAAATAAATAAACCTGTAAAATATATTAAAATACAGTATAAAACAGTTTTACTGTATTTTTGTTCACATAAATGCAGTCTTGGGGATCATAAATGACTATAATAATTTTGATGTCATGTTGACTTTTACTTCAATTCTCCCATGAACAAACAAGTTCAGAGTTTTCTCCAAATTATAATTAAACTGTCAATTTCTGACTGCCACAGGGTCCCACCAAGATGCATTTGTAATCATTTTGGATGCATACTGCACACAAGCTTAGCATCTTTCATTCAGAAAATCCAAATCTGTTGTGACTTAAATATGAAACAGGTGAACAACTTAATTTACCTGCCCTACACTAACTATGTTTCCTCTTTTTTTATGATTCAACTAAACAGCTGTTCTAATGAGATATATGTAGCACCAATGGCATAAGAATTGAAAACACAGCATTTCACAATCAGCTTAAGCAAATATGTAAATCCGGCCATAAAACAATTATGGTTAGAATGTCCTGCAACTGGTGATGAAACAAAGCATTATGAGGCACTAAGGCTTCATACAGAAAGTACACCTCAACAATAGCAGTGAAACAATGTGGGTTTGACAGACAAGCTCATTCACTGTTTCAAAAAATAAATTGTAAAACCTCTATAAATGACTAATATTCAGGATAAACTATGAAAAGTTGTTTTGGAGAGTCTTTAACCACGTTCAGGCAGCAAAAGCACATTTTATTATCAACTATTTCCACACTAACCATACAACATTAATGTGGCAACTAAAGTACATATTCCAGATACTGGCCCTGTTTTCATGATGCTTGTGATCCACACTAACCATACAACATTACTGTTATAAACCAAGAAGCAAGTCACGAAAAAAAAGGGGAGTGTGTATGTGATCTGAAACACTTATTAGATCTATTATTTATTAACACTTATTAATTATTATTTTTTAATTATATTTTAAATGATTACAAACATCTAGCTGCCAAATAGGTAAGACATAGTAGTATAAAGGGTATAGTGAGAAAGATTTGTAAAGATTTAAAATTACAATTAATTAATATTTGGATGCTGAACTGTGATCTAATAAATCTGTTTCTGAATATGCCTGACAAGATTTTGCACTGAATTACATTTTGATGGGTGTCTTCTGTAACTCATTATAAAAATGTAGGATAGTCATTATTTTTTGCTCAGAAATAATACAATAAAGAAGAACACATAAAGATGTATTAACATTTTATCGTTTTGATGTCTGAAAACCCTTTTTCTGTCTTTGACCCATGTACATACCTTATACTGCTCCACAGACATGGGTTAATTATACAACAAGATGAGCTCCTTGTCATGGTCTGTTCACAAACTGTCCTTTGTATAAATCAGCAAAGTCTCAAATGAGCAATACAAGTCCCAAATCAGGTATATTTGAAGCATCGGAATAGCTTTGTCCTGATTGGATTTCCCTATTTGCTGGCATTCTCAGCGTCCAGGCCCTTATTAAAGGGACATGGAAAGGGTCTGGATCACATCAGAGCAGGGGGACTGGTAATCACCAATCTAATGCCATTTAATCTAGTTTACTGATCCAAACTAGGAAGTAATGACTCTCTATTCTTCTATTTTATATTTTTCTCAAGACAACACAAGGCACAAGTGGCCTAACCATCATGAAACCTGAAGTTACTGATTTGAGAAGCTCTAAAACTCAGATTGCTGTTAATGCTTCTGAACTACAGTAATTACATGATAACAGTATTAGTGTATTTTGTTTTACTTATTAATGTTATACATTGTCATCCTATTATTTTTCATTTCCCATTTCCATTTAAATTGGTTTTAGTAATTTTTTTGTGTTTTTCATTTTTATAAGTGTGTTTTTTTTTCATGCCAGCTTCTATGACTGAAACTAAACCTTCTTGGCCAGGTTTAGTTATTCAAAAATAAAACTAAAGATGTTTATGATAATTTTTTTCTCACAACCTTAAGACTAAATTTGGATTTACTTGGTTAACCATTTCAAAAAATATAAACAAAAATGAAACAACATTTTTACATATTCCTATATAATGCTTTTTGTTTTATTTAAGTTTTAGTTAATTTAGTACTTCTAGTTAAACTAAATCAAAATGAGAAAATATGTCTTAGCAACTAGCTGAAATAAAATATATTTTTATTGAATATTTTTTTTTTCAGGCCACATTTATTTCAATTAACTTTCTGTTTTGAAGATTTAGTTTTAATTTAAATTTGTTTTTTGTGATAATTCTTGGGAATATATAATTTTTTTATGAAAAAATACACAGTACAAAATTAATAGTTTTATATATTAATTTAACTGCTAACAGGTAGAACAGTCCCAGAATGCATTGCAGATTGAGTTCATCTGCATGCATTTTTCATTCAATAAGGCAGAAATGCTTATACAGTCAGCTCCATACATATTTGGACACAGGCAAAATTTTTATTATTTTAGCTGCTGACCAAAACATATTCAAGTGACCATTATGTAATAACACTCTGGGATTTAATTTGAGGGTATTCAAATCAAAATTGGAGGAAAGGTTAAGGAGTTAAGGATCTTTCTATTACACCGTACCTCCCCGCTTTTTCAAGGGACCATAAGTAATTGCACAGTTGAATCAAAAAAAGCTGTTTCATGGACAGGCGTGGGCTATTCTTTCATTATTTCTACATAAATTAAGCAGCTAAAAGTTGATTCTAAGTGTGCCATTTGCATTTGGAAGCTGTTGCTGTGAACCAACATCGTGTGGTCAAAGAACCTCTCCATATAAGTGAAACAGACAATTGTTAAGCTTCAAAAACAAAACAAATCCATCAGAGAGATAGCAGGAACATTAGGAGTGGCCAAATCAACTGTTTGGTACATTCTGAGAAAAAAGAATGCACTAGTAAGCTCAGCAACATAAAAAGGCCTGGATGTCCACGGAGGACAACAGTGGTGGATGATCGGAGAATCCTCTCCATGGTAAAGAAAAACTCTTTCACAAAATCCAGCCAAGAAAAGAACACTCTCCAGGAGGTAAGTGTGTCACTGTCAAACTCTACAATCAAGAGAAGACTTCATCAGAGCAAATACAGAGGGTTCACCACAAGGTGCAAACAAGGCCAGATTAGACTTTTCCAAAAAACATATAAAAAAAGAACAGACCACTTCTGGAAAAGCATTTTTTAGACTGGTGAAATTAAGATCAGCCTGTACCAGAATGACGAGAAGAAAAAAGTATGGAGAAGGCTTGGAACAGCTCATGATCCAAAGCATACAACATAATCTGTGAAACATGGTGGGGTAGTGGGATGGCATGAGCATGCATGGCTTCCAGTGGCACTGGGTTACTGGTGTTTAGTGATGATGAGACATAAGACAGAAGCAGACAGAAGAATTCTGAAGTGTATAGGGATATAGATTTAGTCAAATGCATTAAAGTTGATTGGATGGCGCTTCATAGTACAAATGGACAATGACCCAAAAAATACTGCAAAAGCAACCCAGGAGTTTTTGAAGGTAAAAAATTGGAATATTCTGCAATGGCCAAGTCAATCTCCTGATCTCAACCCGATTGAGCATACATTTCACTTGCTGAAGACAAAACTAAAGGCAGAAAGACCCACAAACAAACAGCAACTGAAGTCAGCTGCAGTAAAGGCCTGGCAAAGCATCACAAAGGAGGAAACCCGGTCTTTGGTGATGTCCATGAGTTCCAGACTCAAGGCAGTCATTGCCTGAGGATTCTCAACTAAAAATATTTTAAAAAGTACATTTTATAGCCTGTATGATTAGATTTATTTGTCCAATTACATTTGAGCCCCTGAAAATGTTGGAACTATGTATAAAAATGGTTGTAATTCCTAAGTATTTTATGTTATATATTTGTGCAACCCCTTGAATTAAAGCTTAAAGCCTGCACTTCAATTTCATCTGGATCATTTTAAATTTTATTCTGTTCTGGTGGCATACAAAGCCAAAGTTATGAAAATTGTGTCAGTGTCCAAATATATATGTACCTGACTATATATATATATATATATATATATATATTATAATATATAATACTATATATATATATATATTATATATATCTCAGACACTGGCCTTGTCTTAGCGATACTTATCACACTTTGCACAATATTTCAATAACCAAACCATCACAGGTTAATTTATAAGACTGAGGAGGCTGAGGAACTAAATCAAGAAATCATGGCCTTAGTGTTTAGGATCAAAATGTGGTGAAGCAAAGATGCAGTAGATCCGGACTGACAACTTATAAGCTTATAGCAGAGCACTCCATTTTACAAAGTAATGCAAATGCTGGTCATTAATATACATTCAAAGAGAGGCCTGTCTTTGGATGTAAATTTATGACCAGCATTTGCCTTGCCCTTGTCGTTTTGGTATGCCATGCATGTACACACCTAAATTTACTGCTCCATAAGACAAGGATTAATGATACAATATAATGACCTCCTAGCACAAAAATGTCAGTGTCTATTCAGCAAGAATGCAATTAAACTGACCAAAGGTGACAGTAAAGTAAAGGCATTTCTATTTCAAATAAATGCTGTTTGTTTGCACTTTATATTCATAAAGAAAATGATGTAAAATAATTTAATGTATCACCATTTCCAAAATATTAAGCATCATAAATGTTTTTAACATTGCTAATAATAAGAAATGTTTCTTGAGCAGAAAATTAGAATATTAGAATGATTTCTAATGGATCATGTGACACTGAAGACTCGGGTAATGACTACTGGAAATTTAGCTTGCTTTGCTTCACAGGAATATATAAAACTGTAATATAACTGTATATATACACATTTTTTAAAAAGGGAAATGCCTGCAAAAGCACATTTATGATGCCTTAAAAGGCTCTCTACCTAGGCAGGACACTTGGTTTTGCTGAGCTACAGACCAAGATGTGGCCCTCACACCGAAAAACAAGCCAACATTGAAAATGCACTGCACAGTGCATTACGCAGAACGCTGTATAAATGTAGTGTGACTCACTTGGGTGTCTGTGCGTCATCTATTCTGTTCCCCAGCTGGAACTCATGGGATTTGCTGCGGTGCAGAGCCGTGAACCCTGGCAGAAGGTGGATGAGCTTCCGGCTCGCAGGCGGCGGGGTTCCAGGGGCCTTCAGTTTATTCCTGCGCCTGACCTGTGGCGTCCCTGGAGGGGTCATGGTGTTCACTACTAAGGGAGTCCGCGGAGGGGTGTGGGCAAAATGCCTCTGTCTGGGGGAAGGAGGAAGAGAGTGATGTCCCATATCCAGAGGCGAGGGGAAGAGGCCATAGTGAGGGTCCACGGTAAGCCGGTCTGAATGCGGGTGAGGGGAGTAGAAGGGGGGCGCCAGGGCCTGGGGACTCTGGCACAAGTGCTGGCTGTAGCGCGAGTGCAATTTGGGGCTCTGGGAGAGCTGGAGACGGACCCACTGACTGGGGTCTGACGGCCCCACTGGGGTGTTCTCTTTACCCGACTCAGACGTGGGCCACTGAATGGACCAGTCCTGCTTGGATCCTGTGGACACACAGTGTGAGAGATGAAGGTTTGTACCAGCCAGAATAGAGGAACAGGTAAGTTTGAGAAAAAACACTGGAGGAGAGGAGATAAGATAACACAAGGACAAATAAGAAAAGAAGAGATGAGAAGCAAACAAGTGATGAAATAAAAAGACGAAGTGAGATGATGTTACATTAGATGAACCAAGACATGAGTCATGAAAGATGAGACAAAACTAGACAAAGGTTGATTTTAATAATATAATGCCTGTACAGTATATGACAAATTTATCTGAATTTAATTGAAAGACAAGTCAATAACAAATAAGCAACATTTCTTTTAGTTTTTACTAAATGAATAATGAATATGAAAATGAATGAATTTGAATTAATTTAATAAACTTAATAAATTAGTTTAAAAAATTTATATTTTATCATATTTACTAAATGTATTTGATCATTTGAAAATAAACTGATAGTTTAAACAAATAAACTGAACTTGATCAAAATAAGTAAGCAAAATGATTATTTATTTTAACTAATATTTACTAAAATTATTTCACATAATTTTTTTGAAAATGAAGCAATTTGAATAAATAAATTTAACTTGCATTAGTAAAATACATTTGTAAAATGAATATTTTACGTCATATTTTCTAAACTAATTTGACATAATTTGAAATCAATCAATTTTAACAAATAAACTGAACTTGATTAGAACAAAACTAACCTATAAAATGAATATTAATTTTACATATTTACTAAAATAATTTAATTAACCTGGAAATAAATCATTTTAAAACAAATAAGCTAAACTGTAATATTAATATTTATTTTACATCATATTTACTTAAAATAATTAGCAAATGAACCAGTTTAAACAAAATAAATTAAACTTCATAAAAAACTAAATCTGTAAAAATAAATATTTTTTCATAACGTTTGCTAAAATCATTTAAATAATTGAACTGAAAAAACTATTGAAACAGATGTAAAAAAGTACACTTTTCTTTAAAAGATGCCAAAAAGACAATATTTAAGACCTGGCAGTTTATTGGCCAACCACTGGACAAAAAGAGAAGAGAGATGAGACAGCATGAGATGACAAGATGCAAGAGAAAAGAAACAGAAGAGGAGAGATGAGAAAAATGTGACGTAAGAGATAAAATGAGCCAAGATGACAAAGGAATAAAAACAAGCGCAAGAAGAGAAGAGAAAGAGAAGACGAAGAGAAGAGAAGAGAAAAGAGGAAGAAAGAGAAGAGAAGAGAAAGAGAAGAGAAGAGAAGAGAAGAGAAGAGAAGAGAAGAGAAAGAAGAGAGAGAATGAGGAACCAGTAGAGAGAGAGAAGAGAAGAGAAGAGAAGAGGAAGAGAGAAGAAGAGAAGAGAAGAGGAAAAAGAGAAGAGAAGAGAAGAGAAGAGAAGAAAGCAGAGGAAGAGAAGAGAGAGAGAAGAAGAGAAGAGATGTTTTGATACCAAGTGCCAGATGAAGGATGTCAACAGTGAAGAGACTCAGACGGCATCTATCATGACAAACAGACAGAAAGATGAAAGGATATGTGTGATTGAGAGCAAAGTGAGTTTGAAATGTCTCAATGTAATGAGTTATGAATTTGACTGATACGTAAAAACACCACAATGACAACGGACACACTGGAGAAAGCGAAATGGACAGTGCCTCACCTCCATTACTGTGTAATTTGTCATCCTCAAGTTGTTCGAAAAAAAAGTAATGAATATTCATTAATACATATTCAAATGAAATTCAATACATATTCATTAGATTTCTCTGCAGTACCTTTCTAAAAACAATATTACTATTGCAATTAAGAATTGAACTGAAATGTGTCCCTAGGAATCACTGACACCATTAATGTAGAAATACATTATGATTAGATTTCTCTGTTGTTGTTTTAAAGAGGGAAATTAAAAATTTGAGAAAATATGAGCTCACTTTAATGTGTCCCTAGGAATCACTGACACCATTAATGTAGAAAAGAGGGAAATTAAAAATATGAGTCTCTAGCTCTCTCTGTTTGTTTTCCTCTTTCGAAAATGATTGTGTTGACATAAATACAGAACAATTTGGCATTACAGAGAATGAACAGAAATCCAGCAGACAGACATTAAATGTGTCTAAACTCTAGAGTCTGTGGAATTCTTTTTATTTTCTGAATGTATTTTCATGAGACTGAACGTGAGCTGTAGAAAATGTCTTCAACTCTGGGAGACCAGGTAGGCTGCTGTGATTTGATTGATGGCACCTTTATATATAGAATAGCTGAAAGACAGGAAGATGGATGGAAACCCACACGGCGAAATGTGCTAAAGAACATCAATTCATTTTCAAACTCATCTAATAGGTTGTTTGTGTGGTTGGTTTTTTTTTTTTTTTGGTTGGTTTGTTTTACTTCTGCACCTTATTAAATTATGTACTTCCATAATGCATGTTAACTTTTAAACTTTTCAGCAGTTCCATAGTAGAATCACTCGCCGAGAAAAAGATACAAAAGCTGTCACTCGGGTGGTAAGAGTGGTTCCCTCTTGGTCCGTTGATGTACCTTTAAGGTACTAATATGAACCCCAGTGACAGCTTTTGTACCCTTTTTTTGGAGAGTGTGCAATCATATGATATAAAAACATTCACAAGAAAAAAGTATTCAAATTATGCAAACGGTATACTGATCCATCCCTGTTCATGGAAAATTAAAGGCAGGGTAGGTCTAAATGTATTTACATTGTCTGTGAGCTTTGGAGAGTGATTTGCAGGGAGGGTGGGATCTTATGCATTTCAAAGCTAGCTTGCTATTGCTAGCCTCTTCAAAACCGTCTACCCTACCTTTAATATTCTGGTAAAAATATGTTTCTGAGGGAAAGATTTATAATAATCGAAACTTGACACTTTTAAATAAAAAAGCACTTCTTTTACTTTTTTGTGCAATTAAAGATTAAACATTATTGCAATATTAAAAAGTTATTTTTTTTCCTTGAGGTACAGCCATATTAGCAAAATTTTGTAAAGATTTTCTGGCCAAAAAAAAAGTCCACACAGAGGTAAATTTCAAACAAAGCAGCTTTCTGTTGGTCAGCACACCAATCCATAAAAAATTAAATCCATTATGAAATCTGTGTTGGGAAATCGAGTGGATTCCTATTAAAATTACTAGATTTTGCCTAGAACAATGGACAAATGTGACTGCACCTTTAGGCTTTAACTTAATTTAGTTAAAAATGTGATTTTAACTAAATAAAGTTAAAGTATAAGTCTATCCTTGCAGAACAAGTGTTACTTAAAGAATGTGATTTTTTTGTTATTTAACCACATATTATTAATAAAGAAGATGAGCAAGCTGGACTTGAATGCATGATGCTCATGGGCATCAGGGCAAATGTACTAATATTGAGGCCACACTGCAAAACTAAAAATTACAGCTTCACTAAGTCATGGTTTATGAACAAAACTTTCTAAAAAAAAAAAATAGAAAAAATGTCAATTTCTGTCAAAGATCGTTAATCAGTAATTGCCTGGAATCCACAATCTACTAACTCCACGCATGAACAAACACCATTACAGGACCCTCCTTCTTGTGGTTTACCTGGACTGCGGCTCAGCGGTCACAGTTCACTACGCACAAATGATTCTAAGGGCCCTTACCAACCCCTCAACCCCCTTACAAGACACTCAAGTCGCTCTAGGGGACACACTCCCACTCTTTGAGCATGATGGGAGATAAGTGTGTTTGCCACTCCTAAGGAGGGGTCCAGTGGGCACAGCTGAAGGACACTTCTCGCAGTCCTCTCATGGCCTGGAAGATGCTCAAATAAGCATTTTTAATTACAGAGGAGAGATGACAAACAAGCTACTCAAAGTTTCAAAGTTTCAGGCATGGCCTGCGCTTGACCCGCCGGGAGATGTGTGAGGTTTGCAATGTCGAGTTGCTTGCTTACACGATTGAGAAACCAATAACTAACTACTTGGCCAGTTGATAAGTTCATTAATACTTTGCAGAGCCCCGGAGGAAGTTTCACATTAACTACATCCTTCTCCTTCTTTCAGTATGATCTTTAGGGCCTGACAAACAAACAACAACCCTAAGCAATTATCCTATAAGCATATCACACCTTAAAAGTACAACACTAACCAGATTGTCCATAACTGGACTTAAAATCAAATGTTATATCCCTTTGTAATGATTAAATACAGTATCCTATCATAGTGCCAATGTGCAAAGATACTTTAAGCTGATTGTAGGTTGATTTCTCCTGAAAAAGTAGCAATATTATAAAGCAGCAAAGCAAAAACATTGAGTTACGGTAGTTTTGGTGGGACTATCTGTTTGTCTAATGGGAACTTATGGCAAAAAGAAGAAGGGAAACCTCTTACAGTTATTTTATTTATGAAACACAAGTTGAATTCATTTTTCAAAAGCCTTTCTTACATAAATTTATGTAAGAACTAATTTGAGCGATTTACACAGAAATGCATTCTTCTCATGTTTTATGAATGAGACCCAATATTCATCAACTAAAAGTGTTTCACTTATTTTGTAGTAGTTTCCATCTGTAGAAATTTCCACACTACACTTGATCAGAATTTCCATAAAATCTGTAATACTGTGAACTACTATTACAATTTAAAAGAATTGATTTCTATTTGAATATATTTTAAAATGTAATTTATTCTTGTGATGCAAAGCTAAATTTTCAGCATCATTACTCCAGTCTTCAGTGTCACATGATCCTTCAGATATGTTTGTAAAGCTTTCAGTAGATTTCAGTGTCCCATGTCCCTTTTAGAAATCATTATTTTATGATGGTTTTGCTGCTTAATGTTTTTTGTGGAAATCGTGATGCATTTTTAATTTCAGGATTCTCCAATGAAAAGAAAGTAAAAAAAAAACGTATTTATTTGAAAATGAAGTCCTTTTTACTTTATAAATGTCTTTACTTTGATCTTATAAATGTATCTACTTTGATATTTACTTTTGATCAATTTAATGCATCCATGATGAAAAAACTATTAATGAGTTAAAAAAATAATAATAATAATACTGACCCCAAACTTTACTGACCCCTAACCTCATACTATATAAGAAGACATCACAGAATTTAAACTGTAAAAAGTAATTAATATAAGATAAAATAAAACTTTAATTTTGGTGGATATAGATATGCCACTGGTATATTGTGCATCCCTATCTAGTAACACCCTGAAATAAGTGCAAAGATAAAAAACAGTTTGTTCTCCAAAAAAGCTGTTATATTTATTTTTTTAAACATCCTCGTTTTACCACCCCATGGTGGTTTTGTCTATCGTCAATTTTCCACCTCAGGATTCACCTCTGTCTTGCTACAGAAAGGTGTGAATGAATCCGTCTGTTGTGCAGTAGATTGTGGTTACAGCTGTCAATAATCCTCAGTGGATATTCTCCTGAATGATGAATGTATCTCATTAAAGCAAGAAACAAATATCAATGATTTCATTCCTCATAACTAATCTCAACTGAAGACATGCATAGCCTCGCAGTAAGTGAGACAAATATCTTTCCAAGTTAGTTTCATTGCATTAATGAGTTCCAAATCATTGTCTCTCATGGGGAAAACTTGACACCACATGCTAGAGCGTTGCTATGAGGTTGCTAAGGTGTTTTGACTGGTGATTCACCCAAAAATAAAACATTGCTGAAAATGTACTCACACTCAGGCCACCAATGATGCAGATGAGTTTGTTTAAGAACAGATTTAGAGAAACTTTGCATTGCATCAGTTGTTTACCAACGGATCCTCTGCAGTGAATGGGTGCCATCAGAATGAAAGCAGCTGATAAAAACATCACAATAATCCACAAGTAATGTAAATAAACCACAACTTGTGTGTTTACAATAAACAAATCCATCAACTCATTTTTTAACTTCAAACTGTTGCTTCCTGTAAAAAGTTCTCTTTCTCCAGTGAAAATACTGTCTTGCCTGTATCAGGAGAGAAATATAAACAGATCAAGCACCACTTACGAGTAAAACAGTCCAAAATAGTTTTTTTAAATAGGATTTTGATGTGAAAGTACAACTGGAGAAAGCGTTATTATGGATTATGGACTCATATTTTGGCCTGAAGTGACAGTTGAAACGATTTAATGATTAATTTGTTTCTTACAAACATGCAGTTTTTTGCTTCACAAGGTGTTAATTGATGGACGGAAGAGGTGTGGATTACTTGTGGATTATTGTGATGTTTTTATCAGCTGTTTGGACTCTCATTCTCACGGCACCCATTCACTGCAGAGGATCCACTGGAAAGCAAGTGATGTAATGCTACATTTCTTCAAATCTGTTCTGATGAAGAAACAAACTCATCTACATCTCAGATGGCCTGAGGGTGAGTACATTTTCAGCAAATTTTCATTTTTGAGTGAACTATTCCCTTGACGTTGCTAAGGTATTCTGCATGGTTGTTTACAATGATATACAAACCTATGGGATTTTTTTTTACTTTTTCAATGTTCCACCAGGTCAAAATCTTTGCCTAGAGTGCTAAGAAAATAATCCACCCAAATTCCACCAATTCAGGTCTGTAGCACAAACAGTGTGGGATGAGTTACATCACCAAATTGAATATGCAGGGTCAGAGGTTTGTTCAAATCCCTAATACTAACTATGAGCCTTATAACACCACTAATCACATAATATCCAAACTATAGAACACAAAGAAAGGAGAGTCAACCAATAATGATTTAGCAAATCCTAATGAAAACGTCAAAGTTTCTGAAACAATGCATTTGGAGTCACAACCATTGCCTAGCAACAGTACCTTATACAACTGCTACAAAGGGACGCGTGGATACTACTATTAGCATCTCAATTAGCAATGGCATTATCACAAGTCAAAGATACTGCCATTAAAATCACAAAACAACTCAAGAAATGTGTCAAGACAACACGTCACCCACGCAGTTTGCCTATACATCACAGCGCTAATCATTTCCCAATGCCGTTAATTAGGTTCTGCTCTAATAATAACGCAATATGACTGATTACATGACACGATGACTATGAATATGACTTAGCAGTGATATTTCTGTCAAGACAGGGCTAATTATAAAGGCTCTCAGACATCCAGAGTGGACAAAATACTGACAGAGAGGAAATGACACATGCATCAGATCAAAAAGACATCTGAGATATTTTGAAATGACCAAGTCTCGCCAACCAAACATGCCTTCAACCAAGAGGAACTGGACAGACTTTACTGAGACAATAAACAAACCCTCTGTCAGCCCGCAAATCAAGTATCTGATTCCCCTGTAGACCTTTTCACTATCGCATGTATTTGTTCTGCATGCAATTAAACTATACGCAATCATTCAAACATTTGGGGTTTGCTGATTTTTTAGTTAGTGTTATTTTTAACATCGAATTGTTTGTAATGTTAGAATTATTTGTGTATTATAATGTTTTATTGAGGATTGCGTAGTGGTGTGTAGACTGTAGTAAAAAAGGAATTTTTAAATTATTTTAATTTTGAATTTTTTTTTTATTTTGTTAATTTTACACACTATTACTGTTTATACTGTATTTTTAATCACATAAATGCAGACTTGCAAGCAAAAGAGACTTTTTCAAGAACATTTAAACATTTGAACAATTGTGTATAGAAATGTAGCTGTATTGACAGCATTTTTTCCTAGTTAATCAATTCTACCAGCCAGAAATTCTAAATGGAATTTTTATGGTAATTTGGAACCAGCCATACTGCGCATCACAGGACACCAATTTTTTCACTTTATATAAACTGAGCGGGGAGCTAAAATGACTGCAAAGATATTATTTCAAAGATGCTGTTGACAGAGCTTAAACTGTATTGAACCTGGAATATTTGCTTAGAGCCAGTTACTGAGTAGTGACAATGTCATGGTTTATGTCATTTGTTTTTTACCTTTTGTACATTTATTTTATGAAAATGACCACCTTTGGGTGAATATTTGTGGCAACAACAGTTCTGTAAAAAAACGGTTTATTTTTAAAACTGTTTGAGGGGCTGTTTTAGGGGGCAGCTGAAAACATACATCCCAATTACACACTAATATGCATGATAAGCAGCACTTTTTTTTTACAATGTATAAAGTAACTGTTTAAAGGTTAAATAGAATCCAGCTGGAGGTCAATAAAATAGCACAATGAGCAGTATTATACAGCTATTAATCTTTATTAACTGGTAGATATATACTGTACTGACACGCTGAACATGAAATTGGTATATACTGTATTTTTTAAAAATACTGTATGCTATTGAAAGGTCTTGAGAAACGGCTGAGATGTGTCTTTCCACTTTTGTTATGGTGTATGCCTTTTATAAGATAAGACAGGAATCCCTCAAACCAGAAAAGATGATTTCTCCCACTTTGGATGGGTTAAATGCAGAGCACGAATTCTGAGTATTGGTCACCATACTAGAATGTATGTATGTCACGATTACTTTTCTCTGGAAAGCAAAAGAGGTGTGAGGTCTCAAACTCACTAAAATCACTAATTCAGTTTAGTATCCTCTCGACGACACTACAACCCCTCTTATTCTCTCTCTGAACTGTCCTTATGAGACCTCTACGCTTATCATCATAGCCTTCAAGAGAGGGGGTTGAAAAGATATTGAGATGAAGGAGAAAAGACTGCAGGCTAGTGAGGGGCAGACACAAAGAAAACAGGTATAGTTCACAAAATGTTTTTTTAATGAATTCTGTTGTCATTTACACACAGAAGAAACAATGTCCTTAGTGGGTTTGGAATGACATGAGAGTGAGTAAATGATGACAGAATTCTAATTTTTCTGTGAACTATTTATTTAAATGAATCAGTCCAAATAAAAAGACACTGCAGAGATGAGAACAACAGGGTAGAGAGACAGACGGAGAGCAAGAGTGAGAAAGAAAAGAAATCAAGATGACGAGAGGTGCCAATTCTAAATTATACACCACGCTCTCATGATGGCTGGAATCCCCCATAGTCCTTGTGTGGCACCTCCGCTGGACCCTGAAGGAGCCCATGCTGGGTCCTCAACAAGTTACGAGCATCTTAAAATCCTCTCTAAGCCATCTTTAAACAAAGCAATCCAGCCTGATCACACTTTCAACAGTGCAACCGGCGGGTTAGCGCTGTGTCTGAACACTATCACAGCAGGGAATCCACGTTTGCGAAAATTCAGGCACTCCAGGGCAGCCGCACTAACGCTACTCAAAGCAAATACAGAGTCAATGGAGGAAAGAAAGAGCGGATGTGAGGGTACTGTGGATTTGGTAAAGAGATTCAATGACAACAAAATGCATTATGTCTAATCACTTCAAAAATACATGCACAATTTTAACAGATGGAGAAAAGCGTGCAAACAAACACTCAAATATAAGATCACTTATGCAAGGCTTGTGTAAAGTTGTATGCATGATATAATTTACCTGCTAAAGAACATGCTAGAATAGTTTCCCTTTGTTTTCTCGCAATCTTATTATAACATTTACACAATGTACTACTAGACTGAAAGAGCTTTGCTGCTCTCTGTTGGCCAACACAGGCATTTTTGAGTTCCCCAGAAGGATATTTTTTGTCTTTGAGAAATATTTCATGATTAAAAGAAAAAACTGTTTAAAAAGAAAATGTAAGATAATTGATAAATAAAAATAATAACTGCAAATTATCATACTTATCATACATTTTCATGGCCAGATATGGGTTGATTATTAATCTGGCTCATAAGTATCAATCAAATCATTAATCAGATGCAATGCTAAATTTGCACATCTTTAACTTCTACGGATGCAGTACGATGTTCACATCAACTGAGGACAACTGATTAGCAAAAAAGTCCATAAAGCAGGATGCTCCGTCCCTTAAAGTCATTTATTATCAGCTTTAAAGCCATAACTTCATCATACACTGATGAGGATTTGAACTGGACTGAGATTTGAACATCTGCAGAAACACTTCCTTCAATCAAATCTTTTTCAGGTAAGAGCAGTAACAATCAGCTCCAGTTGTGGAGGTAGACGACAAACACTGCAGGAGGATCTAGTTGATCATTTAAAGTGTGATGTTACCTAACACTTATCAAACTGTGCTGTATTGCAGACCGCGTTACAATGCTGCTCTCCAGTGGTAGAAACACACACTAGGAACAAGCTCTGAGGTATCAAACTGCATAAACACAGCCCTGAAGCTCATTGCAATGAAAACATCTGGAGAAAGGCCTTATTTAAATAAAATCATTTAATTAAATGAATTTATGAATTCATTCATGTTACAAATACTAATAAATTTACAAACCTCAGCTTCATGGGGTGACATATGATTCAATTGGTAAAACATTTCTGTGCAATTTACAGAATTTTTATTTTATTTTTATTTTTTTCAGTACGGATTCATTAAACACAGCTACTGAAAATTTAGCTTTGCCATCAGGAATAAATTATATATATATTTTTTTATCAAATAAATGCATGATAACTAATCATCAATATCGTTAATTAATATTGTTAATATTTTAACTGATCATGGCTCATCCAGTCATAATTATAGTGAGAACTTACAGTGGGACATACTGTGGAAAACCGTGTTTTGTTTGATATTTTGAAATTTAAGAGTTTAATGTACTATGCAGACATACTCAAGGGCACAAAGCTCCCTCCCAATTCCACGATCTGTGATTAATTACCTAAAATAAAAAATAAAGCCTGCACACACACACACACAAAACTTCTATATAACTAAATGCATCATGTTAAGCAAAATCAGATGCATTATATGACAGAGTAACACAGTATCTTTCCATCCCAGGCCACAATAAAGAAACTCAGCGTTGTGTTGCCCTCTACTGGAAGATCTCTGATAGAGCTTTTCTTTCACACCAGAACAATAACATAGGACCAAAATATAGGATATCTCTAATTAACCATTCCAGTAATTTTAGAAGAAAAAACAAAAACAAATCTACAATAAATGCTACACCATATAATGACCTTTACGAGAACTCTGTTTTCATACTTTTCTGTACTTTTTGCCATAAAGTGTAGACAGACAGACAGATGATAGATAGATAGATAGATAGATAGATAGATAGATAGATAGATAGATAGATAGATAGATAGATAGACGGGACGGATAGACGGACGGACGGACGGACGGACGGACGGACGGACGGACGATGGTAAGATATAGATAGATAGATAGATAGATAGATAGATAGATAGATAGATAGATAGATAGATAGATAGATAGATAGACAGACAGACAGATAGATAGATAGACACAGACGGACAGATAGACAGATAGACAGATAGACATCGAGATAAGATGAAACCTGGGCGTGCATTCACCAAAGGATCACTCACTAGATAGATAGATAGATAGATAGATAGATAGATAGATAGATAGATAGATAGATAGATAGATAGATAGATAGATAGATAGATAGATAGATAGATAGCATTTGTTTTATATTATAACTGTCAGTAATTCAGGACTATATGAAAGCTTAGAGAACAATATTTTTAGCTGCATCCTGTGAGCTCACCTGATTTGTGGGCTGATCGTAGACATGTGAGCGACGCATTGAGCCGAGCACATTCTTCATCACTCGCTCCAAACTTCTGCAGCGCCTCACACACCTGCTCATCCGACATCTCCAACAGAGCCTCCAGAGTCAGCTCACCTGGAGAGATCTCCTACAATAAAGAGACAAGTCTGAGATGTGCAAGCTGACCTAGACTAAAAAAATCATTTGTATGTCATTCACATGCGCCCCATGAGATTTTTGAGCCAAGTGGATTTTGAATGCAACTTCCAAAAAAGTATGTTAAAATGTTACACTACTGTTGAAAAGTTCAGGGTCAGTGAGAAGTGTTTTTTTTAAACAAAGTAATTACTTTTATATAGCAAGGATGCATTAAATTGATGACAATTAACACTAAAGACATAGTGTTACAAAAGATTTCAATTTTAACTTTAAATTCATAAAAATGTTTTGTTTGTTTTTTTAATCCTTAAACTGTCCTCAAACCTTTGAACAGTATTGTTTATTTTAGTCACATATACATAATTTATTCACATACATGTTCCTCAAAATTCATATAAGTTGGTATCAAAATGACAAGCAGTGCAAATACTATATTTGCCCATTTAATTACTATGGGAAATTCAAGTAAAATTGCATTAAAAAAAATATTCAGAGGACATTAATAGAATGAAAAATCACCAATAAATTATTCATTTTAAAAATGTATCATGTTAAACAAATGTATTTTTTAATTCAAGTAAAACAATAAACAATATTGTTTTTATATAATTTAAGGATGATTTGATCTGAACAAAGAAAACATTTAAAATAATACCTACTTAAAAAAAAATAACAGGGTTTATAAAACTAACCTACAGAATATAGGAATCTTATGACTGATGACAAAAGACTAGAGATTTAACTTGGACTTCTCTGCAACACATAAAATTACTTATGATGTTATCCATCTTTAAAATATTTTTGAAGATATACAACATATAGCCTAATATAATATTTTAACTTTTAATTCTAAAACATACAAATTTACTCTTCACTTCAGTCTCAATAGTGTGCAACAGTCCCTGTCCACTTTTTTGTCTTTTTGTCTTCATTCAAATAGTATTTTTCCTATTCATTTTTTCCAATGATAATTTTCAAAATGTCTTTATTTAAGAGTTCTAAACCACAAACTAAACCAACAGGCTATGACTTGAATCCCAATATTACAACCTTTGATTTGAAACAAAAAGATTTGGAAATCAGACAAAAAGGCAAAGGTACAAGACTCTGTGCTTAACGGCTCTAACGAGGGAAGGAACTACAATCCCATGAAGCATTGCATCTGACATATCAAATAAAAAACAAAGGAGAAATATAAAAATATTGATTTAAAGATGTTGGTTATATAGAGAGAAACAAACGCGTTGAAATAATGTGAGCTGATGGCTTCAGCAAAAGCATATTCCATTGGTTAATTCCCCTTTGGACAAAATTAATAGGATTTTTAATCGAGGAACTGTTGTGTTCTATATAGTTGCAATTCCTTCTCCACATCAGCAGGGGGCTTCAGCACATTGGACAGCGCCAACACTTCAGCACCGAGGACAGCGGCACAGGAGGAAAAACCTTAAGGCCTTCAGAGTATCTGCTGTTCTAGATCATATGTTTACAACCTTTTATGTCATCAGAAGGGACATATTTCGAGATGTACTGCTTGGGGAAGTTTAGAAGCAGCTACTTACCACAAAACATCCTCATCCTACATAAGCATGCTCTTACTAGCCAACTGTAAACCAGTCACACAATGACATATAATTACACATCTCTCCACACACTCACTTAAATCTGGATTTCACATCACTATGTTCACTTTAGTGTACAACTTCTAGATATTTATATATTGTATTTATTTTCTTTCTCCTGTTTTCTGCCTTTATTTTCATTGCATAAACATTGCTTGTAAAACATTTTACTGCCATCCCATTTGAGCATGTAGCAACTAGGACTAAACTCTGAAACGTGTGTAATTTGTCTGCTTTCTTAACATACTGTTCCTGTTATCTAATCATTTCCTCTTACCAATTTCAACTTGAAATCAAGCACTGACAACGAATCAATATGGTGTAATTAAATCAATACTAAGGTTTAGGATTAGTAAAAATATCATAAATTTAATATAAATAAATAAAAACATCAAACAGATGTCATTGATTTTAGTAATAAAGTACAATTTTCAGTATTTAAGACAATATTTAATGACATTTTCTTATTCAATATTTTCACTTGCAGTATCAAAACTCACTTTTCTTTTCTCTGCTTGATTGTTTTGATCTGGTTTGAAAATATTGCTTATGACAGAGATTGCTGTTCTTACAGTATATTAAAATCATCGCTTCAAATCATACATTACTGTGCACTTCCAAAAATTTGTGACCAACTGGCTTTATTTGCTTGCCAGATTTAGATGCATTTGGCACTTAATCATTCTGGACCTTGATAACAGATAGTATAGAAATTAAAGTTTCGAACTGATTGGAGGAACTAAAAACTTTCATTTTCCTAAGACATGAGCTGAGACCAGCATTATTTTAGCATCACTGATATATTATTATAGTTTTTGTTAATATTTTCAATTACTTTATTTTTTTATATACTCTTTTCATTTTAATTTTAGTTAATGTTTTCATATTTTTATGTTTTTGTAATTTTTATTAGTTTTTTTAAATGTCTATACATATAGTTTTAGTTTATTCTAAGCTGAAAATATTTTGTTTAATATTTTATTTCTGTTAATGTTTATTATTATTTCAAGTGCTGTGTAGAATTATATTTTGTTTTATATTTTCTGTTTTCATGATTTTGAAGTTTTTGCAATTTTGTTAGTTTTTAAGTTTTCGTTTTATTTGGGTTATTTCAGTACTTCGATTTTAAACAAAAATTAGAAATGTTGCCACCTGGTTTTAATATTTTATTTTGGTTAATGTTTACTTCAAGTAGTGATTTTTTTAATGGTTTTTAGATTTAGTTAACGATAATAACCCTGTTTGAGACAATAATAAAATTCGAAAGATTTCATTAGTAATGTCAATCACAGGGCTGATTACCTAAAGCAGTTGAATCAAATACTAATCCCTAACCCTTCTTAATAGACAACATTACAATTTGTCACAATCAAATTCATATAATAATAATATTTCTGAACTGAATCCGTTACGTCTGAACTTTTCTTGACAGATGACTGTGATGGAGTTGGTCAATGAAATCTGTGGGGCTGGTTTGTTTGTGCATGACTGGTTTAGGACACAACACACAGGATTGTACATACCTCAATAACCTCCTTCCTCATGTTAACAATGCGGAACCAGTGTCCCAGCCGCGGAAATCCATCCAACTCCACATTCCGCTCCTGTAAGGACACTTTACGCTTGCAAGAGAGCTGCCGACTAAAATACGTCACCAGTTTACCCTGAAAGAAAAAAAAGAAAGAAAGAAGTTTATGTAGCACTCATTAACCTATATGATTTATAAACATTTTTAAAATGCAAATATAAGTTGAACAGTTTACATCAGTCACATATGCAGAACTGTATGCAAACTCTAAATGCAATGCTTGGCATTTTTATCTGTCCTTCATGCCACTCAATATTTTATGATCTCTTTGAACTGTTTCTCAGCATGTTGGAAAAACATGAATATTCTAAACTGGACAAGTTTCTCAAGAGTGATGTCATTGCAGTGTTTGTGCAGGGAAACGAGGAGGAATATGAAGGCAACATTTTAAGCTTTGTTACTGCCTCCATGAATAAACAACAAACAAAAAAGCTCACCGGAGACTTATTTTCAACACTGAAAAGAATTTGGTACAGATTTTTTTAACCTCGAAAATACAATGAAATTAGTAGAAAGTAGTATTGTTTTTTTCTTTTTTGTTTTACTTACAACATTTTTTTATTTTTTATTTTTACAGTGTATAGCACTTTGCAATTTTTCTCTCATGTACTGTATTTATGGTTTTAAAGACTTTAATATTGAAGACTTTTTTGGGAGGCAAAAAGCATAAATAAAGTAAATGATTCTTACATCAAGTAAATATTGCTAAAAATAATACTTTTCTGTCATGATATACTCATTTTTAAGATGAAACAAAAATCAGCAGGTGAGTTAGATTAATGCATTTTTTAGTTCAAATAGGTTTACACTGAAAAAAGGAAATGTTTTGTGGTTCAGCTCCATTCCCAGCATGCACCAGGGCATGAATAATTAATATGGCTGCATTGTTGGACCATATACCAGTTTTGTTTACATACTGTAGTTGTTGGGGGTTTTGTTGTCAAATTTATAAATGGTAGACATTTCAAGGTATTTCACGAGTCATTTTGTGATGAATATTCATGTAAATATAGAATGTTCATTTCTTATAGGGGAATCTTTGAACTATTTAAAATAAAAAAATAATAACTGCAAAAAATCACCTTAATCTTAATAATTCTGCATTAACTTAAAACATTTACTTACTGTGTAAATTGATTAATTGAACTTAAAAAGCCATACAAATGGTTTCCCTGAGATGTATGAACTTTTTTTTTTACAACAAAAGGCACAACATGCAGCAAAATAATGGATTTGTTGTGTCCTCATGGATTGTCCACAAGCAAGTCTGCGCTGCACAGTACAACATGAGGAATATCACACACTGGATGCCACCAAGATACATGTTGACCTTTCAAACTAATGAGTAATTAATCAGCTATTTGATCATTTCAACCTCATCAGTTTATTGAACACTGTCCATCTAAATCTGTAGTCTGTTCAGTTTCATTTGTGTTGAGTTAATCTCCCGTGGCAACACAGTTTGCTGAATGTTACTGTATGAAAACAAAACACATTGTTTGTGGGTAGCTGAAATAATCAAAGATTAAAGCCTAGAGACGTTCCTTCTAATACATTTTCACACAAAGTTCTCAGTTCACTCCCTGAACTAAATACCCTTTATGAACTGAAATTGACTGACCCAAATCCATTTCATTCTCTCTTGTTATTTTGGAATGGCTGCAGGTTTATTTTAAACAGGACAGATTAATTCTTTAACCCAAGAAAACTTTTTGTCAGCTGAACCCTTTTAACAATTAACTCCTTTTTAAGTATATATTTCAATCAAAATTGATTGATTGATTGATTGATTGATTGACTGATTGATTGATATCCGTCCATTATGGAAGCCAAGGAATAAAAAAATATATATATATATATTTACTCACAATTCATACTGTGTTAGTCGCAATTCTGATAAAAAAAGCCTGAATTTTTAAATATAAACAAAACTGTGAGATATAAAGTTCCAATTATAAAAAAAATATTTTTGTTTTATCTTACACTTCTGATCTTATTAGAACTGTGTCATAAAAGTCACAACTACCTTTCTTTTTTTTATTCTGATGCAGTAATGGGCTTCTATATAGTAGATTCTATTTTGTTTCTAATGTAATTTAAGCCAATGGCCTTTTGTAAACAAAGGATATGCTTGTTTTAAACCATTACCAATTGATATGATAAACATACAAAAATATATTTAATTATAATCCTTTATTAGAAAATACTACAGATTCTATCAGTATCTGATGTATTTGAAGGACATGATTTGTCTAGACCACATAAAATGTCCTGTTGCAATATACTTTAAACCTTGAATGAGTTTTTATTATTTTTAGTAAAAGCTCATATAGTTAAAGAGGGATCACTGTATTGCTGCCATTACGCTTTGAGCATCACTGGTGCCTGGTAAATTGAGGATGCTAATGTCCATCACCAGATAAACAAGCAAGAACCCCCTGATAATATCTAATGTTTGTAATTATTATTCCATCAACATGAACAAACAAAGTGCTTCATTGTGACATACTGACACTAGTGACGGCTGCAATCGACAGCCAATGGAAAACGGGTTTCCCCACGTCAAGAGAACAGAGTGCAGAAATACTAGAAAGCTTCTGAAAAGCAGACTGAGTCAAAAAAAAAAAAAAAAAAAAGGCTAAACACAATGCCAACATGAATGCAACAGCACATAATCATGATCAAAAGTATAACCTTACTCAAAACACAGATTTATATATCATAATACTACATCATAAAGACCAATGAAAGACAAATAACTTATTATAGCCAGCTGGAAGATATTGACAAGATAATGATGGTGGGTTAAGAAATAGGTGTCATACAGGCGACACATGATTCCTGAGCAAATCACTCATATAAATCGGTTCTTTTTAGTGAATCAAATAAATATAGTGGGATCTATCTGTTCTGTTGAAATCTGAAATCTCAGTATTTGGCAACAAGCTGTTCAAGGCAGAAAGCAACAACATAAGTTGTGAAAATTCAACAAAATTAGCTCGAATCGAATCGAATCGCTTGATTTAGAATAAACGGAATCAGAATCGATTCCGATTTCTAAGTTTGAAACATATAGCTTAAGAAAAAAAAAAGTTAAAGACGTTAAAACAAAACACTTCCCGTTCTCTCCTAATTCTAATTGCCAACATTTTTAATAAGCATTATAGGCCACCCTGAACTAGCTATCGCTTATTTGAGGAAAAAAAAAACATATTTGGCCGACCACTACAGTAGCTGATATAGCCAACACAAAATACTGCCATAATATTAAAAGAAGATATCTGGGACATTACCTCTGGTTACATAACACAATTTAAAATAACCTCGTGTTTATATTGTACGAACCACCGTTTTAATGACGAGGATGATTTAAAAACGAGGATATATATTAATGTCAACAACAGGCCGCTTTCGCTGTCCATGTCAGCGGCGCGAGCGCACGAGCCACCTTCTTCACCACCTGCAGAATGCGCAAGCTCGCGCCTCTCACTGCAGCGCGAGCTTCTTCGTTTATTACGCCAATACAGTCAATCCCCGAGATGCAACTTTAATTGAAGACACGATCAAAGATGCAGAATTGTTTAATGTGCATGCACGCGCGGACGCATCCACTCTCGTGACATTTGTAGAAATGCTGGGGTGCAACATTCACATTTGGGCTCAGGCAAATGGATGCTTGCTTACCTCCAGCGTTCGGATTTCTTTTTGTGTCAAGTCGTTGGATGTGGCACATTTGGTCCTCAGACCTTCCAAGCTGGAGATACTAATGTCTATCATGTTTTGCACCAGTTCGCACTGCTGCAAGGCTTTTTGCAAACTCAGATGATGCTCGTCGCTTTTGGTCATATTCTCCTCGTCCATAATTTGTGAGCAGTGGTCCGTCTCTTAAGTGCAGGCTACTTTTTTCGCTCAATCAGATTGCTAGTGCGTTCGTGAAAGCACGAATTATGGTGTGTGATCATGAAAAACTAGACTCTACTTGTAAGGCGATTCCATTGTTGATATCCTGACGGTGTTGTCATCAGGATTGCACAGTTTATGTTTGATGCTCCGGCTTGACTCTACCATAATACACAGATATTGAAGGAAGGAAGGAAAAAAATCAGATCCTCGCTGCGGTAGCATCAGCTAGATCCATTGCGCGCGTGTGAAATACACCACAAATTGAGACATCGTTGTCATAGATGATAAAGGAGAACGTTAGGTATTATTTCTTAAAGATAACGTCTGATTTGACTGCACGTATTCCCCTTCTGGACCATCATCAGCTGCATCCCGGCGCTCTCCCATCACACCGACATGTTCGCGTCAATCAAATTCACAGCAACAGCATCAGCATCGAGAGTTCTCGCGAGATAAGCATCAATGCAAGTGAGCTCACTGTTTGAACTCAGTATGAACCTTTTTAATCAACAAGAATGGATCTAAACATGGTTGCTGGTTTTATTTAGGTTGCGACTGGGTCTAACAGCAACATACATCTTAGTAGACAGCCAAAACAGCAAATAAGCTCAGGACTGGGTTGAAGAAGGTTTTGTTTTTTTTTTTTTGGTTTGTTTTTTTTGAATCGTTTTGTTAAGCAAGAAAATTTAGCTTGGGTTTGCATATGTGGTGTGTGACAATTTAACAATTAATAAACAATAAGCCATTTAACATTAATAAATAATCATTAATTATTAGTTATTATATTAGTATTTATTATAAATTATAATACATGAAACCATAACATTTTTCTTAAGATGGTTTGAAAACACTTATTAAACAAAAAAGGTTTAAAATTTTGGTTTAGACACTTATTGAAACAAGAGGATGTGCACAAGGAATAAGGGGTTTTTTTTGTAATCCTGGAGTAAATTTCGTGGAGAGAGAATTAATCAGATGTACATATATTGATAATGACAGCCAAAAAATTGACTTTTGGGTATTTCATTTTGTGCTTGTGGTGGAATGGTACTTGCACGAGTGGAAAGGAAATAGGACAACGTTACGCTAATCATCGGCGGATGTTGCTAAACAAAATCGTATTTGCAAGTTAACAAGAGTTCATACAGAGCGTAGGAGGTCCATGGGGATTTGAAAAGCACTGGAAGGAACTAGCTGCTTTGATAATGCCTCGAGTAATAAGACATATTTGTTCTACTGTCTTGCCTACTACTATGGACTGACAAGAGAGCTTAATAGCAAATGGGGCAGAATTATTTAAAAAAACAATATCAGCCGAAATGGCAAACGGGTACCAGAACCCTCCTTTGAGTATTCAGGGATAATTTCCTTGAATTATTAAGACTCAGTATTTGACTGTGTGTAGATCTGAAAGATAGTGAAAAATGGATATAGGGTCGGTAGGTGTGCAAACCTTTATTAAAGAAGGCTATACATATACGTGTAAGCGCATATAGCAAAAAGTAATCAATGTATACATGTGTAAGTAATAAGAAAGTAAGTAGGAATACATGAAGAAATTAAGAATCCACACAGTTTTGAAACCCAGGGAAAGAAAATAAGTTAATACTATATTAGAAAAACGTGATGGGGTACATACAGTGGTACATTATTATCTGTGGCGATGTTTAAATGCACATAATGGTTTATGGCGGTAGTAAAACACTACAGACAATAATGGTATAGGTCTCAGAATATTTTTATTAGACGAGCACTCGCTTGTATGGTGTGTTTCCTTTGAATGATGGGTAAAACCAACAAGAATGGATATAATAGAAGGTGGCATGTCATGTTTTAGAGCATAATATCATCTTGTTTTAGCAGATAAGTGACATTGGAGTATACATGAAAGATAATTTGTGCCGTGATCATTGGCCCAATGTAGTTTGTGGATGTTCAGAATTCAGTTTGAATAGCCAAACTTTAATTTCTTGTGTGCAAGATAGGCGGATGTTTTAAGAGGTAACGATTATGTGTTGGTGAAAGAAAATTCCGAAAATAATGAAAGTTATATATAATATAATATCAGACAATGAAAAAGGGCACGGCTACAAGTAAGGGTAATCTAAAAGGTGCAAACAGGAAAGGCTTGGTAGGCAATGTATGCTGCACACACAATTGGGGCAAGAGGGATGAGATGCATATGGTGATGAGAATGGCTAGGGAAAATGAGATCGTTATTAGATAAATTATAAACAGAAAACCCCCGGTAATTGAAGCAGACGGGGAAATGGCCAAAAGGAATAAAAAAAGACAGCAGTCCTTAGCTAAAACTTTTGCTAAATTTGCATTTAGTATTGAAAAACTGGAATGATAATTTGCTTAAAAGATTAAGAAAGAACTAAGTAAAATATATGAGAATTGGTTGGTAGAAATAAACAAGGAGTGATAGTACTATGGATGCGGATTTTAAGTCTGTTGAGTTAAAAATAGCCATTAACCCATCAAAGAATTACAACGCCAGGGAGAGCCCATTATCAGTTTACAGTATGTAAAAAAAAAAAATTAATTTACCAGAGCGTAGACATTAAAGTAATAGTGGATTTAACTATAATCATATAGGGTAAATGAAGGCACCTTACCCAATGCTTGGAAAAGTGCTCTATTGATACCAATAGTGAAAACAGTTAGATGCAAGATCCAGCCAAAATCTAATAGGTATACGGGCCAATTGCTCTTTTCATCTCCATTATGCAAGGTACTGGAAGATAAATGATAGTAATAAGGTTGAATTATTTTTTGAAGCAAAAATCAAGATTATAATTGTCAACTCCGAGGTCATTTTAGGAGGGAAAGAATCTCCCTTTGATGCTCTGATCTTTTTGAAAATGGATTGTTAAAAAAAGCTCTTATAATGAAGAGAAGTTCTTGTTGCTGTTTTCTTTGACATTTGCAAAGGAACATGACAACTTTATGGCAGGGAGATAGTGTTAATTAAGTTAAATAAAAATGGAATGGGGGCGGATGTATAATTGGATAGATAGGAGATATTTTTTTTTTTTTGTTGTTTTGGAGCATACATATCCAGGGGTACAGAAACAAGGGGAAAGAAACTGTCATCATTGTAAGGAATATCCTGAATGGGATTCCACAATGAAAATTGTAATCAGTCCCAAGTTATTCTAGTTAATGATTTAATGATATATTTGAAAGCGTTTAAACAAAGCACTTGGAAGTCATTTATAGGCAGGATGCATGGCAATGCATTATGTAAAAGAAGGTAGGAATTTAGGAAAAAATTTTGTTTTTGAGGTTAAAAGGAATAAAAAAAATCAATAAAGTTCAAGTTGTGACAGGTGGTCAGGTAGTATTGGGGAATTAAAAGTGTTTGGCGTGTAACAAGAAGACTCAGATATGTTTTTTTCTAAGAAAAAGAAAAAATGGAACAAATTACTGAAACATTATTATGACTAAATTGTTAGAAAGAGAAACAGAGTTCAAATTCTCTTGAATTAATCTGTGAATGAGAAATTAACGTGGAATCGACATATTAAAGAAAATTGAAAAACAATGCCAAGGAGAATGACAAGTACATTTTGTCCCCGACAGCATGCCATTTACCTGGTGGATTGGTTATGGAGCTATTGCTGGAACCTATGAGTGTTTGAAATGACGATGTGTTGGCGGGGCCCGGGAAAAAAGCAGAGAGATAGATATACTAATAGCTGACGAAATCCACTAACAAACGCTGATTCTTCTCGAAAAAATTTAAGAGAGGACACCCACACCCCCCTAAAACCGTCTCGTTTTAAACACGACCACCACATGTCTATGTCACTGATGTGGGCTGATTTTGCATAAAACGCTGTCCAAGAAAGAAGGGCGTAACTTTGTAGTTTACTATGTTGCCTGCCGCCAGCCGGCATGTGTGTGGAGGCAGCTAAGTGTGTGTTTTAGTTGTGAAAGCCGAACCTACTTTGTTTGGCTTCCAAAAGCGGACACGGACTAGAACCAGTGGTTAGTCGTTGTTATTCCAAATCCTGTTAGACAGTTCAACCCAAATTTCAGATTGTGATGCGCAGTTTTATTGGAGGCTGGAGGAATGTTTCCAGAACCAGTAGCCTGCAATGGCGTCTGGTGGTCCCAAAGGCTGTTGTCTATAAACGTTGGGCATAAATTCAAACGTTGCCAGGAAATTCCTGGTGGTTCTGCTCACACAGCCTGTAGTATGTTTTTTATATTTAATTAATTTTTGGGATGCATGCTGATTTAAAAGTGAGTTTTGAGCAGTCGAGTAGTGTTTGTTTTTGGTTTGTCTTCTCCAGATCACAAAACTAACAGACATGGTTTTATGGTTAAGGCCAGGCCTTCTGCGCTACGGACAACGTGCCTAAAAAGACCCCAGTTATAACGTCATTAGTAATCAGTAACTTCACTCGTACCCACTGGCTGCATTCAAAATAACCTTGTTTTGTAATGAGGTTTTCTTGGGGGTGTTTTTGTCGCGTACCTATTGATGTCCGGATTCGAGAAAATCATCTTTGTATTTGACCGGATCTTCTTAGTGGAAACGCAAGTTCGACACCAAATCGGAACTGAAATCGTTTGAAAACGGTTCGCGTATCCAGTACACACCTAATCCACAACTACAATATTCTTGTACGTTATTTGGTTTATAAACATTGCTTTACACTCCCTATGACACAAAATACAACCATAGCCGAAGTTGTTGGCGTCTATCAGTTTACTCTCGAACATTCCCATGATATGAACTGCTAAAGAAAACACGATGATGGGAATGTGCACAGGAGCAGAGCGGAGCGCCTGGACTGAGTCTTATGCTGCTGGCCTGGGAAACGGGAATATGTAGGTGTTAAGGGGAAGTTAACATTTCCACACACGGCGCTTGAGGGCAATTAGGCCAATCACAACGCAACTGGATAGCTGGCCCAATCAGAGCACACCTCCGCTTTTTTCAGAGCATTGAGTCTTTGTGTAAAAAATTGACCCCAACGTTTCAGAAAAGCCGGGCCATAGAGGAAAAACAATAATATACAGTTATATGAAAAATAACGTGTTTTTTGAACCGCCTTAACCACATAAACACATTGACATTACACCAAAAACACAAAATAATGCTCTTTTTAGCAGCATCATATGACCCCTTTAAGACAAAAATAAGTTTAAGGTAAAAGGACAAATTGTCCATATACAGAATTATAATGTAGGATTGCAATGGGTATAGATAACAGATTGAGCCAAACAGGACATGTAATTGGTTCAGATTCTTCATCAGCTCTTAAATAGTATACTGTCGACAAAAACCTGATAGAGAACACCCGCTAGTTAGGAAATGTTATATATTACTGTACAGACTGAAAATAGAGGATTATATAGCGTATACCTTTGTTGGGATCCGGCACATACAGGATAGCAGGGAATGAAACAGCGGGTAAATTAGCACAAAAGAAAGCTTTAAAGAAAAAAACCTGGTGGATGTTAAGGTACCTTGGAAGAAAGAACTGAAAAGAAGAAATTAGATTAAAATCAGTAATTTGACAGGAAAATAATAAGAATATGGGCCAACAAAGATGGGAAAATAGCAGCACAGGTAGGTGGGTATTATAATAGGGAAAATCAGTAGGGAAAAAAGAATAGTTTATGGAAGGCACAGAAAGGAAGAAGTAATTATTCTCAGATTAAGGATGGGACACACGGGGCCAGGACTAAATTCAAGACTTGCATTAATGGGGAAGCATGAAAATGGTAATGTGTGATGAAATGGGATGTTTTTTGAAGCAGTAGAGCATGTGCTTTTTAAAATGTAGTAAATATGATGATAGGAACATGACAGTCTTTTTTAGCAATATAAGTAACAGCCAGTGAGCTTACCGTTATCCTTCTGGGAAAAGGGTTTGAGATGATAATCAGATTATTTGAGGTCTGAGTGTTAAACATTTTTAGAGCTTAGACCACAGGATTTAGTGTTGCTTCTGCCCATCTGGGAGGTTGAGGAGCCCAGTGTGGAAGCTCTGATCCTCTGGGGTGGGTGGGGCATTACAATCATTTTTTTTATTATATATAGCAATACAGATTCATCACCCATGTGCGCAAGATATACAGTAGGTGGCGGTGATACTCCTAAGGAGTGAACGGCCATTGAACAAAAAGACGAAGAAGAAGAAGAAGAAAACGCGCCAAAGCACATCGCGTGGCCTGATTAAACAAAATACAGGAGGGATGGCATCAACAAGTAAAGGTACAAACCTCAGACGAGAAATTTACCATGGTAATGTCCTTTGCGTTTAGTAGTAAAAATTTCGATCTTGTGTTCTTAGCTAATGCTTAAAAGATGTTTATTTCACTTGAGACATTCTTCAGCCGACGTGTGCAGCACTGCACAAGTTTGCTTTGTTTACATTTGGATTGTCCTTATTCTGCACTTATAGCGATATTAATTTATGGATATTAAATCACTATGGGCTGTAGTTGAGTTCGTCCTTTTAGTATGTATGAAATATGAAATATACAAGAACGTATCAGAACTGTGTTATTATTATCATGACAGCTGACATCCATCGGATCATGATGAGAAAAAGCGATGACAACTCAAGTGGGTCAGTCAGTTCACTGCAAAGTAATTCCTTATTAAAGCACATGTCTGAAATGATAAACTCTTTATTAATAATATCTACTTGTGATGATAGCTATCTGGCGTTATAATAAACACCATCATGTTAATATGAGGCAAATTATGGGTTATTTTAAAAAGGTAAGAAAGTTACTCCTGTCACTTCACTAGATAAACAATATGATGAAACAAAAACAGTGTTTTAAAAATATTATTTCTTGATTTTAAGGTTGAAAAGTACAGGCCGCAGACATTAGATGACCTCATCTCTCATCAAGACATCCTGAGCACAAGTAAGCAGTGATCAGTGAATTATAAATTGTACTCTTTCATTATTATTATTATGATTAACAAACTAAGATTTGCACTGTAATAGTAATAGCAGGAGAGTCTCTGTGAATTGTTTATCCAAAATGAAAATTCAGTTGCATCCATGTTAAATTTTAGTTTGATTTTTACACAAAACTACATGGCTTCAGAAGACGTAAATATATATTCCAAATCGTTGTATGGACTACTTTTATGGTACTTTTTGCATCATCCCTTTTTTTTTTTTTCTAATATTCTGTAAATGACCAGTATATTCTTGAAATTTCTATAGAAATTAATTTTTTATAAACATCCTCTTTCTCTTTCTTCCACAGTTCAGAAGTTCATCAGTGAAGACCGATTGCCTCATCTGCTCTTCTATGGACCTCCAGGAACAGGAAAGACCTCTACTATACTAGCATGTGCTAAACAGCTGTACAAAGATAAAGAGTTCAACTCCATGGTCCTGGAGGTACTGTAGAAGTTTGCAGTTGTTTTCCAGATGCATATGTTTAGTGACTTTTTCCCCATGGCAAAAAATATGTGGTCATCCACTTAAAAGAATAGTTCGGATGTAGATGTTTGTTTCTTCATCAGAACAGATTTGGAGAAATTTAGCATTACATGACTTGCTCTCCAGTGGATACTCTGCAGTGAATGGGTGCCGTCAGAATCACAATAATTCTGTCTAATAATTGTCTGATATTAGATCTATAAAATAAATTCTATATCTATTTTATATGCATTCAATTATGATCACTTTTTAATTATTTTTTATATTAACAAATGAAAGTTAAGTATGATTGTTGCAAACGTTTTAAAAGGTTTTTATATATATATATATATATATATAATGTGAGTTATTGTTGTTTTTTTTTCTTCATCTGATTGATTCGTATGATGGTGGTGTAGTTGTGTTTGGTGGGGCCGATCCTCAGCTTTGCCAGCACACGAACCATCTTCAAGTAAGAACAGTACTTACCCTTACATCTCATTCATAAACAATTTGTATAGTATAATATCTGTTCTCACATACAGCAATATATTACAGACAACTATTGAATGACATCTTGTCTTTAGGCTTTTATTGAATTCAAATATATACTGTTGTTTAAAATAAGGTCCTGTTCTCTACGTTTGCTTCTTGTAGGAAAGGCTTTAAGTTGGTGATCCTGGACGAGGCGGATGCTATGACCCAGGATGCACAGAATGCTTTAAGGAGAGGTAGCGTACCATCTGCCCCTCCATCAGCTCACCTGCTGAGCCCCCAAATGTCCCGATGGCAGAAGAATAGGGTTCTGCCATTTCACTGTCCACAGTGAGACTGTGTGAATGAGAGCAGTGTGATTATGATTGGGAAAAAAAAATATTTAGAGAGTTTAAGGTTAAATTTGACCAATTATGTGATACTATAAAAAAAGGGTATGCTTTATTTTAGGTTTTGAAGATGTAAGAATGTCTGTTCTAGATATCTAAATAAGGATCTATTTGTTGTTGTTATTATTATTATTATTGCTATTGTTATTTTAATTTCATGCCTTTTATATTATTCTTCTTATTATTTAATGTAATAATTATTATTTTATTTTTAGACTTGAATAAGCATTGGAAAAATATTTAAAAAGTTTAAGATTAAATATCTGTTTTTTAATTATTATTCATTTAAATTTTTTTAACTTCAATTATTTTTATTATATTTTTAATTAGAGCAGTATGATTGGGGGAAAAAAATATTTAGAGAGTTAATATTTGGGATATTTATGATAATTTTGACACAAAATCTGCTTTTAAGCTTTAAAATGTACCAATATGTGTTCTGGATATTATAGATAAAGATCTATTCTTTGTTGTTATTATTAAATTTTTTTTTATAATATTCTTTATTTTAATAATTGTTTTGATTTAAAAATAATCCATTTTTCAGTCCTTTTGGATATTTATTTATGCAGACTTTATTAAGCCACACTTTCTTTTTTTTTTTTTTTTTTTTTTTAACCCCCCACCCCCTCTCTCTCTCTCTCTCTCTCTCTCTCTCTCTCTCAGTCATTGAGAAGTTTACAGAGAACACACGTTTCTGTCTGATCTGTAACTACCTTTCAAAGATCATACCTGCGCTGCAGTCTCGATGCACACGCTTTCGTTTCGGCCCCCTGTCCCAGAGCCAGATGATTCCCAGACTAGAGCATGTGATACAGCAAGAGAGGTGAGACTCTCATCACAGCCAATCCAGGTCAAGTGGATGTTATTTCTGAATTAAATTAATGTTGAATTGATTGCATTCTGAAAGAAATCCACACCACTCAATTTTTATTTTATTTTTTTATTTTTCCCAGAAAAGGTAAACATTTATTTATATTTGTATGTAATTAGAGGCCAGACATCTTTTGTGCGGGTTGAAGATAGAGCAACATTGACATGACAGCAGGGCTCCAAACTGCGACTAAAATTTGTGACCATAAATATTAATTTGCCACTGGTGACTACCCGCCGAAAGGGATTTAACCGCTAAAAAAGTTTTCTCAGGCGGATGATTTGCTTCATTCTGGCAGCGCCCTGTCTGTGATAAAACGAACTCGGACCGTAGGTTAATACACACAACTACACCGAGTGTGGACCTGCCGCGTGTACAACAGCTTTCAGCCGAGATCGTCAGTCAGCCAGAAGTGTTTTGTAGAATCGGCGTGGCTCTGGCTCATTATCTTCTCACCGATGCCGAGACTGACCCGACAGAGCCGCATTTCAGCCAGAATCAGCCCAAGTGTTATTGCTATCTGGGTATATATTTACATCTTATAACTTAAAAATTTGAATGTAATGCCTTTTTTCCTAATTGTTTTGCGATCAAATCTTTTATGTTCACGTATTAAACTGAGACTATGCGCCTCAAAGTTTTAGTGGAAAAAGAGAGTTTCAGACAGTCCTCATCTCTGGCGCACATCAGTGCTGACGCGCACAGTCTGATAAACGCAGCTCCGCTGTGCAGCGAGAGTGAAATGACGGAGACGTAAGAAGGGAAAAGTGCAGAAAATACAGCGTCTTATTTCGTGCACAACATAAACAAACTAGAACAGGTAAAGCTGTCAGCTGTGTGAATATTGGCAATATAGTTAACAATTCCGTTTATAATAATTACTAATATGGCTTCTTCTAAACAAGATCTTGGTCTGTGTCTTTTTAATGCGTGAACTCCATTATTTGAAGTGCAACTGCCGTCCAGTAATCGCAAAATACTCAAAAAAAAGCTCTGTGCTTTATCACTTTTTAATAAAAAGTACCAGTTTTAAAATTATTCCGAATTCATAACGAAATTCAAACAATACAGTTTTGGCGCTCCTTAATGGGGCAGGCGCGGTCGCTTTAGCGCCTCAGTTCAAGGGCAAGTGAACCCATTTAATCTTTCTCTTTACTAATATAGTACATAGTGATCATGAATTAACATCAAAAGGTAGGCTATTTTATAAGAGAGCCTGCAGTACAACTTACTGAAATGTCTCATGTAGGAGGAGCCCAAGCTACACTCAGTGGCCAAGTGATGCTTATGCTCCATGATACTGGTACAGATTCTGTGTAATGAACAATTCTTTGTGTCTGTAGATTTCAAGCTGGAAAAGACATTTAGTTCCCACTTAATGTCATCTACAAGATGGATTAAAATGCTGATAAACTCAAGAAAAGATGAGACATAAACACATGACAGTATGATTGAAATGTAAATAAATAAATAATAATAATCGTAAAAATAAATAAAACACGTTTATTCTGTGGCACCTAAAAAAATTATTTGGCTCCTTAGTTTTTTTTCTTATAGGAGCCAATGGCTCCTTACTCGATTTTTTTGTTTGGAGCCCTGTGACAGTATTAAGACCGTCCTGAATTTTTGGATGAAATCTGAAGTGTGTCATCAGATGGATCCACTTAAAAGACCCTGAACACAAAAGACCCTGGCTGGAGTGACCCATTTGATTAAAAACTCTTCACACAAACACACATTTTATATGGGCTCTGCCCTCTGGCGCATGACACAACTTTGAGCAAATAAAACCAAACATTGTATTTCCCTAAAATAGATTCATGCATATTTAAAAATCTGTTTTTCACTGATAGCATTGACATCACTCCAGATGGCATGAAGGCCATTGTGACCCTTTCAACAGGAGACATGAGGCGATCATTAAACATTTTACAGGTGTGTATCATATGAAAAAGTGGTGTTTTGTGGTTTGCTTTCTGCATTGCTGCTGGCATGAAAAATATTGAGAAAAATCTGTATCTTGTGTTTTCATGTACAGAGTACACATATGGCCTATGGGAAGGTGACAGAGGAGACAGTGTACACATGTACTGGACATCCGCTCAGATCAGACATCGCCAACATACTGGACTGGGCTCTCAATAAAGACTTCACCACTGCATATAACCGTATCCTTTCTGCTCTAGAGGTTGGTTAGTTAGTTCTCCAAGCTTTACAGTAACTCATAACCTTTTTTTTTTTTTTTTTTTTTTTTTTGTAATCTTTAAGTAGTATTTTTTTGTTTGTTTTTAAGATTGCTGTGAGGGGATAAGAAATCGCTTTGGAAGGCAGCATCTACAAAAAGTCTAAATAAAATTAAAATAAACATTAATTAAATTTTATAAATTAATCATTACAAAATATAATTATTGTTAGTAGCAGTATTGTTGTTGTTCTATTATGATTAATAATAATATAGAATGTTTTGTTAATTATTAATTATTTTTATTAGTTTAATAATTAAAATTTCTTTTTATATATATTTTCCGAAGCATTGACAAAAAGCTCAATACAGTTTTAAAAATTCTATATTTCCCCCACATTAACTCTTTCTACCAAAATTAAAACATACATAGAATATATTAATAATAATAACAGTCAATAAATTAATAGAGTAAATAAGTAAAATATCAGATAAATATATATATTTACAAACATATGCATCAGCAAAATTACATCAAACATAGACTCTGCTCTATGTATTACATTTGTGCTTTATACATGTAATATTTTGAATATGTAAAATCAAACGTCACATTTTTTTTATAATTATGACTATAGGAAAAGAAATAAAAAAGAATTATTGAAATATTTATATATTTTAATTGTGTGCTATTATAATTATATATTCTTTTATTTAAAAATATATATATTCTTAATATTGATATTTATGATTTACTAAACTGTTATTTTATTAACAACATTTAAGTGTTTATACAGGAATTGGAATTGTGGAATTGTAAGTTGCTGATATTAGTTTATGACGTTTCCAAAGTCCTTATCTGGGTCCAACAGAAATTCTGCAGCTCAAAACTCTAAAAGGTCTGGCACTTCATGACATTTTAACAGAAGTCCATCTTCTCATTCACCGTGGTAAGACTACGCTTTTAATTCAGCCATGCATAGCTCTATAACTGGTTCCTGTTCAAAATATCTAAAGCAGTGCAGAACGCCACACACAACCCATCACATCTTTGATAGAGTGATGATGAGCTACATGTTTTCCCTGCCCTTGTTACCATGGAGATCCTTTTGTGGTTGTCATGGAAACCAGTTGTTCTTGTTTTTAAAGGACGCCTGTTAGAAGTAGCAGAGTGTAGCGTGCTTCACACACACTTGCTGTGTCTGAAATCGCTCACTCGTTCACTCATTCACTAATCCCTATATAGTGAATAGCAGTTGAGTGGACTATAATCAGAAAGGAGTGAACGAAATAAGTGAATGGATTCGGACGGTGACGGTGACGTATACACTGCGCGTGAGACTTGTGGATGTTGCAAAAACATCGTCACATATGCAATTTTATATTACATGTATATACGATAAAATACCAATAACACTCAAAGTTACTTTATTGTAATTATACATACCTCCCCGTCAGCTTTGTGTTTTCATTGATGGTATATTATTTATTTGTTTTTGTAATGCTTTTATGTTCATAATCATATTATTAAAATACTGAGAACAAAAAATAATCACGTTAACCACGTTCATAATTTTATGTAATTATTTTTTTTTTTAGTATCCTGAAACTCTCCCGAGCAGCGTTTTTTTTAGCTCAGATAAGATAATGGTCGAAGAGCGCCCTCAGGCGACCGTTAATTTTACATCAGAATGAATACGCTACCTACAGGTGATTAACGAAACATTTTTAAATTGGCCACCAAATTATCATCATTTTTGTAAGTTAACAACGATGCCACCTCAGTAAATTAGTAAAATATTAAACTGAGTTATTGCCAACATAAAATATTTTAATATAAATGATTGTATGAAATAACAGAATAACGTAACGTAACAGAAATGATGTAAACGTCATCTTATTCAAACTCGCTCGCTCCCGCTCTCGCTTCCAGCGTGACGCTACTCCGCATTGGATTGTGGGAAATAGTGCTTCAGCGAGTGTACATCGGTTGTACACTCGAAATCAGAATGAATTGTGGGTAAAAAAAAAATTTTTTATGTTTTAAAATCAAATATATTTAGATTAGATTAGATTAAATCTGATTTATTGGTCATACAATCAAAGTGTTGTTTGAGCACAGTTAGGTGGGTTAATTTTGCTCTAATGTTTTTGTGTTTCCATTTCAGTGGACTTCCCACCCTCCATCCGCATGGGCTTGCTTATAAAACTTGCAGATATTGAGTGAGTACATTTATTATGTCATGTTATTTAGTAAATCAGTAGAGAAGTGTGTACAATGGTTAAGTGTTTATGATTTTATATTAATGAATGTTTCCCATGTTTATTTTGGTTTTTTTGTATAAATGAGTTCAAATTTGATTCATGTGTTTTTTGTAAATATGCATTGGTCATTTGAAAATGATTATAAATATTGTATAACGTTTACAATCAAATTAATACTTTAATTCAGCAAGGATGCATTCAATTGGTCAAATGTGACAGCAAAGACATTTATAATGTTACTAAATATTTATATTCCAAATAAATGCTGTTCTTTTGAACTTTCTACTTAAAGAATCCTGAAAGAAGTATCAGAGTTCGCGCAAAAATATTAAGCAGCACAACTGTTTTTTTATCATTAGTAGTAATCATAAAAAAAAAAACTGGAGTAATGATGCTGAAAATTCAGCTTTGCATTACAATAAATTACATTTGAAAATGTATTAAAATAGTATAAAAATGTATATTTCACAAAATTGTTGTTTTTACTGTATTTCTTATCAAATGATTGCAGCCTTGGTACCACTGAAAAATCGTACCAACCCTAAATTTTGAACAGTAGATGAAGTTTATTATGTACTCGAGTGAGCTTCCATTTCTTTTCTTTCCTTTTTAACCATAGTATCGTCTGGCCTCCGGAACCAATGAGAAGATCCAGCTGAGCTCAATGGTTGCAGCTTTCCAGGCTGTTAGAGACATTGTAGTCAGCGATGGATAGACCATCGGTTCACACTTTCAGATGGGTTATGTAATAGACCCGTGATGTCATGAAAGGAAGTTGTTTACTTCTTCATATTGTTTTGACAAAAAAAAAAAATAATATGCACACAACCCTGTAATATTTTTGAAAATTTTTATTTTTTAAGCTTAAAATAACGCTTGTCTCAGTACTTTGTAAAACTAATGCTACATTTTCAAAGTAGTTATGTAAAAAATAAAGTCTTTAAATAAATATTTCAAGTATGGTGTCAAGTTTGACCCACAAACATTAGTTTTCAGTCATCTGCAGTGTTCTTTACAATATACAATCTTTTGCTTTGGAATGTCCCTGTAAGTGAGGTATTCCAGGATTTTTTTTGGCAAGGGAAGGGCCTCCACTTGATAGGTTGAAATGGAGAATCTCAGGGCAATCCGGCACAGATGCTTAAGGCTCGGAACGAGGCGAGGGACTCGCCAGAATTTTACATGTCCATCTCTGCACCTAAAATCAAATATAGAGAACTACTTAGTGTTTTTTCTGTATACATTCTAGAGTAAACACTGTCAGTCGAAACTGAGTATGTTCCAACTCGGTGATGTGACTTGCAATACCCTGTGGCGATGACGCCCCCATCTGGATGGAAAGCACAGCACACACCACCGGCTCGGTTGTGATCAGTGTCTGTGACTAGTTTATCTCGTTCCACATCCCAGATCCGTAACGCCCTGCAACACAGTACAGTATCATTGGTAACAATAGAGAAAGGTGTGAGGTCACAAGGGTGATGTCTGGTCGTGTAGTTCTGAAGAGCTCAGATCTCAAGTGGATGGTTCACTGCTCACCTATAGTCTTTAAAAGCCAGAAGCAGACCAACCGGAGAGAAGCTAAGAGACGTCAGTAGATTGTCACTTCTGTAAGCACACACCTCACAGTCTCTGGAAAGAAGAAAATATGTTTACAACTATTTCTAACATGCAGTATATTGCGACTTAGTTCACCCGGAAATTTTAATTGGCTTAATATGTACTCACCTTCAGGCCTGTCAAGATGTAGATGAGTTTGTTGTTTCATCAGAACAGATTTGGAGAAATTTAGCATTATATGACTTGCTCACCAATGGATTCTCTGCGGTGAATGGGTGCCATCAAAATGAGTCCAAACGGCTGATAAAAGTATCACAAGTAATCCACATCCCTCCAGTCCATCAAATAATGACTTGTGAAATGAAAAGCTGTGCGTTTATAAGCAACAAATCCATCATTGATGAATTAACATTAAAAGCTTTCTTCTGGCCAAAATATGAGTCTTCTATACATAAAATTTCTTCTTACAGTAAAAAAAAAAAAAACGCCATCTCATCTGAATCAGAAATTAAATATGCACAGATCAAGCATTGTTCACAAGCAAAAACAGTCCAAAACACTTCTAAAATAAATCGGTGGATTTTGATGTGCAAGTACAATGGATGGAAGAAATGTTGTTATGGATCATGGTCTTGTATTTTGGCCAGAAGTGATTTTTTTATTCATTTAAAATGCCTAGATGATGAATTTCTTTCTTTAAAAAAATACAAGAAGCTTTTCACTTCACAAGATGTTAATCATCAATTAATGATATTTTTAATAATAGACTGAATCGATACCCATCAATTAACATGTGGAGTCGTGTGGATTACTTGTGGATTATTCTGATTTTTTTTTCAGCTCTAATTCTGACAGCACCCATTCACTGCAGAGGATCCATTTGTGAGTGTGTGATGTAATGTTAAATTTCTCCAAATCTGTTCCAGTGAAGAAACAAACTCATCTACATCTTGAATGGCCTGAAGGTGAGTACATTTTCTGCATGTTTATTTTTGGGTAACTACTCCTTTAACCACATTAGTTAGGAACTTAGATGATTTATGTCTACATTTATAAAAACATCAAATCATTCAGAATTGAAAGTAATTTTCAATGTGTAGCTTGCCCAAAATAATTAAATTCTATTTAATATTATATATATAATAATTATAAATATAATTATAAATAAATATAATAATTAAATTCTATTCTATTTAAAAATTCTTTTTTTCTGTGAAGCATGAAAGATTATGTTTAGCAGAACAGTCCCATTGTTCTGAACTTTTTGTCCCAAAAATAAGTAAATAGGCTTTATCTCTAATTTCTTTATTTAAAAAAAAAAAAAAAATTATAAAATGAAAAAATAACATCTTGGTTGGCCAACATACTCTACTCTAGTCAGGAGATCAGCTGTATAGGGGTCCCACAGGTCCAGCCACCAGCCTGTGGTCGAATGATACGAAGCGATCGCAAGTAGCGCTCCATCCTGGGAAAAGTCACATGATGCCATGGTGCGCTCGTGGTCATATGTAACGTGTCTCATGAAGGTGTAGGACCTCAAGCTCCACAAATACACCTTCTGTTGGGAAAACAATATTCAGACGATGTAACAGTTCAGTAATCATAACAATAGAAAAGAACAGTGTTGTTATTTTATCTGCATGGCTCTACAGGATATCCTGTTATAGTGCAACTGTTCCTGTTGCAGAGACCAAAAGTCTTCCTGATTATATAACTAAACCTTTTATATAACTACTAGAAGACATCCTAGCAGAGTAACTCACAGAGTCTAGGTTGCAAACAGAGGCGATCACACTGCTGTCAGGTGATATGGAACATCTGAAGACCCAGTAGTCTGGACCCCGCAGCACATGGGGACTGGCGCCTGCAAATATCAGCATTACAATCTCCATAAGTACAAAATTTAGGGTCATGAAAACTTATTTTCATCCAATTGCAAAGATGCGTTGCTTCCACATCAGATGCTCTGACCTTTCTTCGCCAAGTCCCATATCCTTAAAGTTTTGTCTCGGGAGGCTGATACAAGCGTGAGACTTCCATTTGGAGTAAACACTAAATCCCTCACAGGAGCCTGATGTCCGGTTAGAGTAACCCGCAGATTTCCTGAAGACAGAACAGGGATTTACTAACATATTAAACCTTATACTACATGTGTTTAAAACAATGCTGTTAATGTTTAGACCAATCTAAGTTCTTGATGGTGAAAACGAGTCTAGAGTTCAGTCTTGCCAGTTGAGACGACCCACACTTGGATCACGCCATTGTTCAGACCAATGGCCAGCAGTAGCTCATGATCACGTCTGTTCTGATGTAAAGCATCCACTCGGGTAGACATGCTTGGTCCAAATGCCAGTGCCCAAACCGTTTGCCCGCAGTTAAGTGTCTTCTCTTCACTGCGTCCAGCTTCGGCGCTACAGATAATACAAAGAGGAATGTGGAAGGTTCAGTTGTGCTCCAGCTTCCTCCATTGTTCCTTTATTGTTCCACATTACCCTGTGACGTTGTTAAAATAAGTACCGTGGTACTAGTACCATGGTACTGTGATATATCCCATATACCATATATAACAAAATGTTGTTAACACTTTATTTTAAGGTGTCCTTGTTACATGTAATTACTATAGTATTAGCACAAAATTATGCATAATTACATGCAATAACCCTAAACCAACCCCTAATCCTAACCTATAGTATGTTGTTTATTAATATTACGCAGTACTTAAATGTATAATTACACTGTAACAAAGACACCTTAAAATAAAGTGTAACCCAATTTTTTAATGGTAAACCAGCTATGGCCAGACCTGAAGACCAGCTAAAACCAACCAACAAGGACCGGTTTCAGCTGTTTTTTTTTTTTTTTTCTTCTTTCACATTTGATATTACTTTTTTCTTAGTGACAGGTTCTCCCATAATATTAATTTATTGTGGTGTAACATATAAGTCTATATAAATTAACCCATTGTGTTATGAACACAGACGCACTCTTTGGATGTCAGCGGCCAGGAGAGGAGTTTGACGAAGCCGTATCCCATCGACCAGGCAAAATAAGATCCGTCCGGGGAGAAGCGGACGCTCCATGTCTCGCAGCCGGCAGAGCCGTACAGACGCGGGGGATGAGCGGGTTTCAGCTCCGCGATCAGATCATGCGGTTCTGTCACAATTAAAGAGACCTGTCACGTACAAAAACAACTGCGCATATCCGGAACTACTCATTTTCTACTAATATGAAAACGTATTTTCCTCTTTTATCAAATGCATATTCTTATATATCATCTACATTATGTGAATTGCCTTACCTTTGGCAGTACAATCTCGAAGCGAAGTGCACATCTTACCACTGAAATCATGAACGCATCATTTCACCTCTCCTCTACATAAGGATTCATTTCACTAGGGGGCGTGGCCAGATGGGCGAACCACGTGACCCTCTCATCAAGGGTGTATCTGAGTACAGTACATACTTGGGTGTGTCTACGTATATTTACAGCGTTACGGTGTGTTTTATACTTGTCATTTACATCTCAGGTATTGTGATTTTTACAGCTTTGAATACATTTTATTTCATAGTGCCATTTAATGCTAGTTTAAGTATTGATTTGTACAGTATATAGACATTATTTAAGCACACCCCCAACTCTTATTATTAAAGAGATTGTTGTACTGCCTTCAGTTTAGGCTTAAATAGATTACACACACACACACAAACACAGACACACACATATAGGGACAATATAATTACTCTATTACAAGAAATCACCACTGAGTAAATGAAAATTGCAAAACACACAAGTTAGTAAAATGTCTGGATGTTTTACAGTAATGAGAATACAAGGGAAATCTGAAATGAAAATTAATTTACAATGCAAAGAAATTGCAATGGTACAAAATAGGCTTCATATTATTGAGGGTTTTTATTATTAATATTTTGCCATGAAATATAACCCAGACATATTTTGTTGAGATTCACCCCTACAATTTTACAGAAAGCATCATTCAAACCAGTTCAAGTAACAATAACATTTTGTAACAGTTCACTGACATACTGTAGCATGGTGTAGTAAAAGTTTTAATTTCATGAATCGAGGCCAGTATGTTAAAAACTAATACTGAAAATAAAAACAGGGCCTCTAAAATGAGTTTAAGACCTTTAGACTTTACACAGATTGCTGGAATATTATACAAGGAAAATATCACACAAAAACACACAAACAGATAATTTAGCAGAGCTGACCATTTGGAAGAATTGATTTTCTGTACATTTAAATTGATAACTAACAGTCTTCTGTCTGTTGTGCTGGTTCTGGATGTGTTTGATCGTTACGTTGTACCGTACTGTCTGCGTTATCTCCATGATCACCTGTAAAATAAACACACACTCGTTTCAGCAAATCCGAAAGTACAAAAAACCCACAATTTATCATCAATACCAAACACTAAATATTTCAGAGCTGAGCATAACTAGAGAAAATATATTCAATACAGAATTGTTTTTGATAACTATTTGAATTTAATGCATTTTTACAAAGACAAAAAAAAAAAAAACAACTACAATTATATCACATTTCCAGGGTTTTCAACTTAAATATATCAAAAGAGTATTTTTTTTTTCAAACTTGCCCTGCTTTTGTTATTTCATCATGATATAAAATTTCCCAGTTCCCAATTCTTTCAAAACAAACTCCTTTTGATACAATGTCACAAACGTCTAAATATTCGGGACACCATTGACTTACTGGATGGTCTTCTGTGAATCTCTACAAGTGTGGTAGCATGTCCGTTTGACAGCGGAGGGAGTTCAGTTTCATGGAAAATTTCCTCTTCATCTGAATCCACTAAACTCAGTATATCCCCTGTGTCATCATCTAAATGACTAGAAAGAAAATGTTACAATACTTCAGCTTCACACATCCTTACCAGCGCATGTTATAGTATGTATGAAGACAATAAACTCCTACTTTGGAATAATGCAGACATATTACTTTGATTATAAATGAGCTGTAATGTTTTGTGGTCATACTTACCTAAATCCTAAACCTGTAAAAGAAAAAAATATATATATTTATACAAAGTATCTTTATAAAAAGAGTTTTATTTAGGCTAAGTATGTAAAAATACTTACCAATACAAATTCTATCCCGCCTTGAATATACTGTCACACCAATAGTGATTCCAATCATCATTATAAAAACAGAAACAAAGACACCAACCATGGCCCCTTTATTACCTGCAGAAGCTAAGAACAAAGATTAAACAGTCATATTACACACAGTCTCTTTAATTACAAAGGGAATAAGTTCATGTGGGGGATGTTGTGTAATACTTTTGCAAAGGGAGAGGTATTACAGAGCAATGTCAGAAACTTCTCGTCTGTTCACATTCATGCATAGCTTTAGCATCACTAGTATTTGAATCTCCAGATCTGACCTGTGATGTATTTTTTTAAAAATGCATTCCATTCTTAAACAATTGAAATCATAAGATCACTTAAATGCAAATAAAAAAGTTAAAACATTCAGACATATTACTGTCTGTGCGAAAAATAGGAATGGTCTAAAAATAGGTTTCATTTTCTTTATCCTTTATTCATTTTATTTTGAATTTGAGTTCAAATGTGATCTGGACATGTTTTAACTAGGGATAAAAGAGTTCTTGTTATACAGTATATAAAAAAGAATAATAAGTATGGAGAAACATTCAAGTTTCTAACTTACTCTTCACAGTAAGATACACTTCCAGTTCTTTTGGACCAAGAGGGTTTATACTGTAGCAGTAGTAGATCCCTGCATCTTCCTTAGTTACATTGATTATAGTGAGTTTGTAGTTGGGGTTATTATCAGACACAATATATTTGGAGGTGGTGTTGATGATTTTGTTGTCCTTTTGCATCCAGACAGTCTTAGCTGGTGGCATTGAATCGGTCTCAGTACAGCTGAGGGTGATATTGCTGCCCACCAAAGCGGTTACCATGGGATCTCCTAAGGGATATGGCTTCTCTGGAAGACACATTAAATATAATGACTTAAATTTAGTCAATTAAGCCAGAAGTGCAGAGGAAGATGATGACGACGAGCTTCGAAAAACTCAAGCTGTGATATTCTGGGAATGTTTAAAGATCAAAACTCAAAAGAACCGCACATATAGTGGCTGATTTTAAAGAAGTTTCATAGATTTTTTTTTGGACACATATAACCCCGGCCAAAACTCACAACACTGGTTATTCAAACAAAAACTGGACTGAAGGTGTAGATTAGAAAAAACTGTGGTGTCGGTAGGACTTTTATAATGTTTTTGAAAGAAGTCTTTTATGCTCACCAATGCTGCTTTTTGATCAAAAATACAGAAAAACAGAAATATTATTCCATTTTATTACAGACTGAGTTTGATTTTAATATTTTAAAAATGTAATGTGTTGACAAAGCTGAATTTTTAGTTTCAGTCTTCAGTGTCACATGATCCTTCAGAAATCATTTTAATATGTGATTTGCTGCTCAAGAAACATTTATTATTATCAACGCTGAAAGAAATTGTGCTGCCTTTTGTGGAAACTGTGATACCCTTTTTCTGGATTATTTGATTGATAAAAAGTCATTTTAAAAACAGCACTTATTTTAAATGTACATTTCTGGTCACATCATAAACGTCTTAACTGTCAATTGCTGAAAAAATATATTCATTTCTTCTTTCAAAAAAACACTGAGAAAGGTAAAAAAAAATACAGAAGGAATATCTCATTAAAAGATGTCTTAAGACAAAAAAAATGGTCTTACTGAGCTTAAAGGAGCAATTTTTCTCCACTCCAGTCACATGATGTCCAATACACTTCACTTCCTCTCCGCTGTGCAGTATAAACCCATTCACATGGACCTCCAAGCGTTCTGTCTCCTGGGATGTGGAGTTGACTGTGGGACCCTTGGCTATCACATGTTCTTCAAGGACCTCATGCCAGTCCAGAGTGGGCACAGGGTAACCTCCATACCAGCTACATATGAACAAGACATCCAATGGCTCGTTTACGATCTCCCAACTACACCCTGGATGACTCTCCGGAGCATCTGAAAAAGACGTTAGAGACAATTAAAGGGATACTCCACCCCAAAATAAAAATTGTCATCATTAATCACTTACCCCCATGTCGTTCCAAACCCGTAAAAGCTCTGTTCGTCTTCGGAACACAATTTAAGATATTTTGGATGAAATCCAGGAGGCCTGTGACTGTCCCATAGACTGCCAAATAAGTAACAGTGTCAAGGTCTATAAAAGGTATGAAAGTCATCGTCAGAATAGTCCATCTGCCATCAGATGTGGAATCTTGATGTTATATGAAGTGACGGGAACACTTTTTGTAAGCGAATAAAACAAAAATAGCAACTTTATTCTGCAATTCCTTTGTCAACGGTCTCCTCTGTGTCTCTCCATATCACTGTATGCTGTGTATGCTCTTCCGTGTAATCCATACCACAAGGATGCACTGTTTCTATGTGTATTTAGCTTTGATTTAAAATAAAACAGCGCATGCTTGTGCAGCGGATGATAAAGAAGCACATACACAGCATACGGTGATATGGAGAGACACAGAGGAGACCGTTGACAAAGGAATTGTTGAATAAAGTCATTATTTTTGTTTTCTTCACTTACAAAAAGTGTTCCCGTTGCTTCATATAACCCAGATTGCACGTCTGATGGCAGATGGAGTATTCTGATGATGACTTTCATACCTTTTATGGACCTTGACAGTGTTATTTACTTGGCAGTCTATGGGACAGTCACAGGCCTCCAGGATTTCATCCAAAATATCTTAAATTGTGTTCCGAAGACGAACAGAGCTTTTACGGGTTTGGAACGACATGGGGGTAAGAGATTAATGACAACATTTTCATTTTGGGGTGGAGTATCCCTTTAAAGCATACAGTATATAGCACAGATCTAACAAACAAAACAAAATCCATACAGATAATGGCACCTGAAAATATTTTTTTCATTGTCTAGGTAAACTGAAAGAACCAAATACAACAAAAACTATCTCCAGTTGCTTCAAAGAATCATTAATGAGCTTACATTTCCCATCACAAAACATGTCTTACAGTAAACTAGCAGCTCCTGTCTCTTGTTCGCAGTTGTCTTGGAGAGTGTATTCTGGGATGTACAGCTGTATATCCCTTGATCGCTTGGTTGGATGTTTTTTATGGAGAACTCAAGGAACGAATTGTTCCCAGATGCCCTGTCATAACTGTCCAGCGCCAAATCTTCAACAGTCCACGTCAAGTTTTGTGAGGGAAAAGACTCACTGGAGCAGTTAAAATACACATCTGAGCCTTTTTTGACATATAATGTTCCATTCTGTAAGAGAGTTGCTGGTTGTACGGCCAGTGAGACGCTAGTTGGACCCTCTGAAATATAATACAAATGTACGAACAATAATTATTCATTTAACATTTCAACCATCCTCAAAAATGTTTCTTTAGAACTTCAGAATTAATGAACAGCAGATTACTTAAATTTTACACATCAAACGAACATTTTGACTTTCAATTACACACCATACAAATGTTTGGGCTCAATGAGATTTTAAAGGCTTTTATGATCATCAATGCTGGGTTTATTTAATCAAAAATACAGTAAAAATATCAGTGTAACATTATTAGAATTTTCTTATGTGCTTATTTGCTGCTCAAGAAACATTTCTGATTATTATCAATGTTGAAAACTGGTGTTGTACCTGCTTCATATTTTCGTGGTAAATGTGATACACTGCTTTGATGAATAGAAGGGTTTTAAAAAAGCATTTATTTGAAACTGATTTTTCTTTACAATCACTTTGATTCATTTAAAGAGTCCTCGCTAAAGAAAAATATTCGTTTTATTTCAAAAATCTTCCTGACCTCACACTTTTGAACTTTTAAAAATGTTAAAGCGGAACTACACCGTAATTGTAATTGTTGTGTTCGGTTAGTCGTTATGCATGATGTCTATCCTACGCATCTCAGTCACATGGTGGCGGTTTTCTAGGTTCATGCATTGCAGTTAAACCAGAAAAACCTGTTTGAAGTCAGACTCCCGATCTCACAGAAAGATCTCACTTGTCGTTTTAGTACGATTTAGATATCCAAAGCACCATACCTGCAACTCGAAGCAGGATGTTTGAGAGGGTTTGCCATGAGCTGTTATCCTTTGTTTGGGATTCACATTCATACTGGCCTCCATCGATATACAGAAGGCCACTGATCCAAAGAGAGCCATTGCTTGTAATGGAAAGATGCTCTGATGGCTTCAAGGGGTTTTGGGTTACAAGAACAGACCCATTTTTCTTCCAACGATAAAGAAGTGAAGACGCATTAACTGGCTGGTCAAGACACTGTAGTGTAGTATTCTCACCCTTCTCTCCAGTAACATACCGCTGCACCTGCTCCTCTGAAACTACAGGAAGAAGGACAGAGAAATGTGTTTAAAGCAGTACTGTGATCACTTACAAACATGCAGCAAAAGTACTGTGGTAATACCATGTTTTTTGAATACGGTGCAATTGTTAAACCTTGGTAACAGATCTTGAAGTATCATGACAATATCATTCTGTACAATAGTTCATTAACAAAAAAAGTACTATGGTACTTCCATGGGGTTTGAACATGTACCATGGTATTTTTGAAAATTCCCTGGAGAACCATGTAAACACTATAGCAAATGACTTTGTAGTATCTATATAAAATACATAAGAATAGCTCAGCATAACATCTCATATAAAAGTGAAACCAGAATGGATTTCCCTGTCAGCTCACCAGTTTGATGTGACAGAAGAAGCAGATGCAGAACTATTGCAGATATTATCATTTTTGGAATTGTAAGGATATCCAATCAGATTATGGGATAAAATATTTCCTTGGCAAATTCGCTTGCTTCCTTTTGTTTCCCGGCAAACGCATCAAACCCTTTTCTATGAATTAAATAAATAACCGGAAATTACTAGGATTAAATCGCGACTGTTCTAAACTCGCTTTGGGATTCGAATCCTGTATATTTTTTGTCACGTTTGATTAATGTCTGTCTTCAACCTGTTTACTCGCTTGCTTTGCCGGAAACTTTGAAATTTCTTTTTTGACCACACCCTTCACCTGCGCTCTTAAAGAGACACACACCGCATTTAACGCAGGCAAGCGCGGTGCAACGTTAGGTTCAGACCGGTTCAGACCAGACCTGTATTATACTATGGCCAATGGCCCTCTGTATTTTGGTAAATTATCCCATAATATTATTTACGTATTATTATTAAAATATTAATGTTGAAATATATAAATAAATCGTTAAATGCATAAATAAATAATTAATACATAAATAAATGCATAAATAATCTATCTATCTATCTATCTATCTATCTATCTATCTAAATAATATTTTGTGGGTATTTTCACAGTCAAATGTATTTTGCGATTAATTGGATTAGTAAAAAAAACAATAATCGGTTGACAGCCTTAATAAATATGGATTCATGCATTTATATATGTATTTAATTATGTATTAAACGATTTATTTAAGTATTTCAACATTTATTTAAATGATTTATTTTTTTGTAATTTGGCCCTCCATAGGAAATACATACTTTAGCTAATATGTAAATACATTCTTTTTTTTACTTACAGTTGCATATACAGTACACAAATGCACACATCTGTACATAAACTTACTGATCTCGATGTTTATTTATTTATTTATTTGAATAAATGACTAAATAAATAAATACATACTATGTTTATCAAGTAGTTTAACACATGGTACACGTGCAAAATGTAACTTCAATAATGATTCATGTAAACACAGTAATAAACAAACTTTATGAATGAATGACTATATTTTACTGTGGCTAATATTTGTAATAATTTTAAAATAATTTAAATAAGTTTTAAATAATAAAAATAATAATACATACAGTTATTTTAGATTTATAATTATATTTCTTTTACATAATTTGTCCATTTGTTTTTTTGTTTCGTATGTGAGAAGCCAAAGGCAAATGTTTCCACACTAATGGATAAAAAAAAAATGTAGTATTTATTGTTTTCATTTTATTTTATATTGTTATGTTACAGGTTATGTTATGTTAATTGTTTTTATTATATAGGCCTACTAATATCTAGCATTAGCTAACGTGTCAAGTCTGTTCATATAAAGGCGTTCCATTCTCTGTTGGAACGTTTCAACATTACCTCCACTAGAGAGCGCCAAAGCTTTACACTTCTGACGTCTGTGCATGTGTGCGACACTGTTTTGGTTCCCCTGCTTTTGGTGCCGGTGAAAATCAGTCCTCCAGACTGTCAACATGTCAGGCTGTAAGAAGCCGCGAGCTGTAGCAAACCCTCTGGAATCGACCATTACATCTCCGAGTGAAAGAATACTGAAAGAATGCCACACTTTATATATCGACATCGACAACGGTAAATAACGCCAGCATTCGTATGTAAACACATGTTGCTATTTGTGCTTTTTGTGATCGAAAACATTATGAAACATTGTATGGTACAAATCAGCTTGAAAGTTCAATCCTCAAACGATGCTGTTAGTTATAGTTACACTAGTCACTCATTCGTAAGTTGTGTTATTGACTGTGTCTAAAAAAAAAAAACCAACTTAACACGACGCCTAAGTTACCTCCCAGACAGTTTTGGACTTCATGATATGGCAACATAACTATGTAGGCAGCTCACAGGGATTTGAGACACGGTTGTGTTGACCAGTTGTCTCTGCATGTCACACTACTGTAGTCTATGTGTCAGAATATATACAGTTATAGTACAATATATGTAAATCCACTATTATGCAATATGAAATGTCCTTTTCAGGGCAGCAACATACAGTTACAGTATATTCAGGTGCAAATTGCATGTTTGTATGCACATTTACTGTATAAAACAGTAGCATCAAAGTTCCATAGTATTATTCTCTTTGAATCATTGCTGAAAAGCAATAAGGCATCATGTACTACTGATAATAAAACTCCTTTTGTTTGGACGTTTTTAACAGGATTGGTGAAAATTGCAGAGAGTTTGGGAGTGAGGCTGTTACCGCCACGGAAAAAGATTATAGTTATGATTATGGGAAACCATTCTGCTGGAAAAAGCTCTTTTATTAACTGGTAATCACACCTCTCACATCAAAAACACATTGCATCCCTAAACGATTTCATAGAATCAGATCTGGAGATAAAGATTGTACTGACTGATGAGAATGACGTTTTATTTTCTTGATTTTGTTCTTCTGTACAAACATCTTATCCTCTTACCCTTTTTGACTCCAAGGCCCCCTTTTGTAATTATGAATTTGAAGGATTATGAATAAGGACAAGGATTAAATAAATAAAAAAATGTTTGACTCACAATTTCTACCTGATAAACTATTTTAAAGATTGACATAACTACAAAAATATACATTGAATATTAAAATGCCTATGATATTTTAAGATTTTATTAAGTTACATGATTTTCCAGGTCTAGAAATCATAAAATGAATTAAAATGAAAATCATTTTAAGTTATTTTGAAGCCCCCTGGTTGCAAACCACTGCATTCAACCATAGTTCTAAAAAATTGTATATGAATGTGAGGATAAAATGTTTCAAATGAAATCTGTCTTTCAGGTATGTGGAGGAGCACATACAGAAGACAGGTGTTGCCATTGAGACACAAGGCTTCACATTTATAACTAGTGGAAGAAAACGAGAGTCACTAACAGTGAGTAGTTTTTTGTGCACACCAGAAAGCAGATTATTGTGAGAAAGCTGCTTAAGACGAACAGTTTACACTCTGTGCAAATGGTTGGTACATTGATTACCTTTTTAGTGCGCATATTCATCTGTTTCAGTCAACTGACTTTTTCCATAATACATTTTACAGAATTCAAGTTAGCATAGACTCTACTTCAGCTAACATTATATACATTTAATGCACAGTCCATCTCCAAATACCAGCAGAGGAGAAGAAATGCATGTATACAAAGGTATACAAAGATGAATAGTGTTTTTTATTTACTGCCATTATTTTGCCCTTCTGATGGTCATAAATATGGTGGATGAGTGGAAAAGTCATGTGACAGAAACAAATGAGTAGTTAAAGTGCTTTTAATTATGGGGCAATTAATAATAATGACTCATGGGTCACATGTTGACCAGCGGAGGGTTTTCTCTGGGTGTCATTCAATAAAAAGAGCTGCAAAGAGATCAATCAAATGAAAACGCATTAGCTGACTTTCTGAAGCAACCCTTATTTGAGTTTTTAAGGACACCTTTTTTCAGATCTCAGGATGGCTGTGAAAACCAGCTTTAGTGTTTATACAGAGACAGAACTTTTAAAGAAGAGAATATGAACAGTTTGTTGGCTTTTAGCTACCAATAAAAATGTTGTAGGCTTAGATTAAATCCGTTTGACAAAAAATCTCTGGAATTTTTTTCTGCTGATTGAGGAGGAAATTCTTTGGAATGAATTTGAATACAGTAAAATACTGCTTGGATTAAGGCAGCATAGATCTACAGAAACAAATAAATCTTTAATAGACAGCAATTTGATTAAACAGAGAGGAAATATAGACTGTTTAACTTTTTCACAGATTTTCACAACTTTTATTAAGAAATTGAACGAGTAAACTTTTTGGATACTTTTTGGATACTTTTTCTCAGAAGGGATGCATTAAACTGATCAAAAGTGACTTAAAGGTTGTCTTCAATTGTTGTATTTTTCTAAATAATATATATATTTTGAATTGTCATTTATGTATGTATATATATATATATATATATATATATAATATATATATATATATATATATATATATATATATATATATATATATATATATATATATATATATATATACTGTATATATATATACATACATATACACACAAGTAAATGCTCTTCTTTATAACTTTCTATTCATCAAAGAATTATAAAAAACAAATTCATCACATTTTCCATAATAATATTATGTAGTGCCACATTTTAAAATATATATTTCAATAGAAAACAGTTATTTTAAATAATAATAGTTCACAATATTACTTTTTTATTACTTAAACTTTAATTAAATAAATGCAGAATTAGTGAGCATAAGAGATTCTTCCATAAAAAGTTTTAAAAGGGCTGAAAATATCAAAAAGCCAAATATTTCGATATAAATTCAAGCATTTATCATTTAAGTTCTCATTGAAAGCCAAATTATCTGAGCTGTGTCTACATGCAGAATGCAAAAAGGGATGCAAAAGTTTGTAAGAGGAAATGCTTTGGCTTTTCTCTTTTCTCCTGGACAAAACGACTGTTTTTGCTTAAGAGAGCGAGAGGGAAAACTGTACATGCATGCATGTGTGTGTGTTGTTTGTGTTTTTGTAGCTTAGTCAGTCGCTCCTTCTGGAAGCAGAGGGGTTGTCTTAAAGACACAGTGTCTTTTTTTTCCCTTAACATATAGGGCTCTCCCTCTCTCTCTCTCTTTCCTTCTCTGTCTTGTGAAGACCTCAACGTGAGTAATGCAATTACGGTAAAGGAGTGATATGAAAGGATTATGAGCTCTTTACAGGAGAGCCTACCAGCAGAACAGGAAGAGAGCTGCAGCGTGGCCGAGAGTGTCACACCATCACCCAGCCTGCAGAGAGAAAGAGAGAGGAGAGCAGAAAGAGAGGAAGACTAGGGAGCCTCCCTACAGCGGGGCCTGGCTTCTGACTTCACACCACATTCTTCTCTTTAAATGTGTCTGATCTTTCCTTTATCAACATCTTTGCTTCTTTTTTTCCTCACAGGGAAATGCAACGTTACACCTCTACCCGCATTTCAGACCTCTGCTGGAGTTCAAAGGTAGGAAATTTGAATCTAAGATTGATATATATGTTTTAGTTCAAAGGTAGGAAATTTGAATCTAAGATTGATATATATATGTGTTATTATATTTACGTATAATTACACGCACATATATATAATTGTTTAATATATGTTAGAACGTAGAATCTGTTCTATTTATTAATGTCTCAGTCCCTTTAAAATATGTTAGTGTGCTATATTATATATATTATGAATATGATTCAGATATTTCAGAACCTTTAATTTTTTTTTTTTTTGTGTGTGTGTGTATGTGTGTGTGTGTGTACAGGCTTCAAATGACCTTTTTATTATTTTACTTTTCACTTTTTCATTGCATTTCATTTTTGTAGTTTTGCACACCTTTTTTCTGTGCATATATGCAACTATTCATGTTTGCCTATCTAATATGAATATTTCTTCTGTGCCATGCATATCGACTGAGAGTAAATGACAACTACTAGGCGTTGTTTAGTGTCACATGGTAGCAGAATTAAAAAAAAGGGGGTTCTTATTAGGTCATTGGAACTGACTATTATGCATGATTTTAAAGAGATTAGTCTCTAAAATTAGACTAAATTAGACTTGGGTTGAGGGAAATGTGTAGCATCTACAGCTATGACTAACACCTCACACTGAGTCATGCAAGCGTATGTACAGCCAGCGCAGTATCCGCCTGAGAGCGTGAAACATAGCAACACATCTCATTCACATGCACCTCGATAAACTCCCTCTGGCTCTGCTGACTTAATTCTTTTCGCTGTGTATTTATGTAACTGTTAATACGAGAGTCCAGCTGGTGTTTTTGGTTTTGTTTTGTGTGAGTGATTGGTCCTTGTTTGTTTGTTTTTGTGGTTTTTTGGTTTGTTTGTGTGGTGTTTGGTTGTGTCAGACTGATTGTGCAGTATTCCTTCAGTGGGCAGTGTGGGTTCACCCGGTGCAGAGAACCAGAATGAGTCATTCACATTAACAACAGTGCAGCATCAGTGGGATAGACAGAGAGAAATGGCTTCCCACATTACTGCTACAGAGAACATACAATTGATAGTCAACAACAGGAAAAAAATATGGAATGAAAATAGCATTTTGTATAGCAATTGCATATTACGAGCTTCAAGTCAGATACAAAATTATGACATGTACTCTTAAAACATACTATTTAAACAGTAAAACCATCTTATTTATTGTAAGTACAAACCACCATTTTCAGAATTTCATTCTATTTGGTTTACTCAAATTTATGAGCATGAGCATATTGCAGTTGTCTTCCATGTTCCTGGGGAATGTCTATAATGTGTCGCATTGAAGGTTTTAAACGACTGTTGGTTTTCAGGATGTGGGTTTGTGTAGGAAAGAATAATGAGATTTGCGATTGGTGCATTGTTTGGGTGTGGTTTTGGCTGGTTTGTCTTATCTCAATAACTTTGACACTATCATCATGACTCGGGTCTCTCTGCAGTGGTGCTGCTGTGCGGTTTGGGGATGACGCAGCACTTTCTTGACCTTTGACTTTTCCCCAGTGGACTAGATCCCTCAGTATCTCCTTCCACCTTCTGGCAGCAAAGTGAGACGTGTTTCTCCAGTTACTTTTTCACCTTTAAAAAGACTCAAAGATCCCTTAATAATCCCTGGTTATTGAGCCTACCGCATGCACATGACTACATCTAATTTTATTTACGTAGCACCTGTGGAATGAAAGTAACTACATGGATATGCTACCTTTTAAAAGTTTTAGGTTTATTTATATTAGTATACATTTATTCAGCAAGGATGCATTAAATTGATCAAAAATGAAGACAGAAAATATTTTACAGAAATGCTGTTCTTTTGAACCTTCAATTCATCAAAGAATTCTGAAAAACAAAATGTATCAGCTTCCACAAAAATATTAAACAACACATCTGTTTTCAGTCTTTGATTAATAATGATAAAAACAATTCTGGATCATGTGATATTGAAAATGGTAGTGTGTAAAGAAAAATCTATAATATAGTGTAAAGAACAATCATACATTTTATCATCCACATTCATTTTATAGCTCTGTAGTCTGTATCCTAAGTAATAGGAGAAATATTAAGCTTTTCTACAAAACCTCTGAACAATAATGTTCATAATCAGAGTATTTTCTGAAATGAGAGAGAGAGCGCAGTTAAGAGACAGAGTGAGATGGACAGAGAGATTTGAGGGTGTGTTGGTGCACCTTTGTTGAATGTTGATGAGACAGAACAAGACGGGTTTGTGTGAGATCTTACACTCCTGCAGTCACTATCTGAAAGAGCTTCAGTGTCAACTGCAGATGTGAAGGTAGCAGAAACATCTGATGAATCATGTAGTTACTAGGAAGGTTCAAGGTGTGACTACTTTTCTAAACAATCTAACTTGTGATTTTCACCTGGCGGATGATAAAAAAAAAACAATATTTGACTAAGAAACCACCCCCCAAAAAATGAGCAATTCCACATCAGCGTGCTAAAATCAGAAATTGTAAGCAACCATAAAGCAGGCATGGTGTGATGCAGTGACTGAAACACCAATCTTTCTAAAAGATAAATTTGTATAAAACAAATGCTTTCAAAGCTCTTAGCATGTGAATATTGGCCAGCTGGCGTTACTTCACAGTCGTTCTTCACTGGCTAGCTTTATGTGGCTCCACCTTAAAGCTGCCAGTTGAAGAGCTGTTGTGGGTAACCATAACAACGGACCACCAGAGGGGGCGTGGTCAAGAAAACTGGACGAGTCAATCAGAATTCATGAACATGTTTTTCATTAAAGTTTTTTGTTGATCAGCTGTTGTTTTATACTTTTGGAATTTTAGTTTTTTGTTATAAATGTTGTTTTTGTAATTATGGTTGTGTTCTAATACCAGCGCAGTTTTATAAATGCCTGCAGTTGTATATTGTAGGTGTCACGGATTACCTGAGTGCTGAGATTTCCACCTCCAAACAGAAGAAGTTCAGCCTGGTGACGTTTGTGGACACTCCAGGGTTGGTGGATGGAGATATGGTGTACCCTTTTGATGTCAACAGTGCCATCACCTCTTTTGGTAAGGCTGCATCTCTTCATTTTGTACTGTTTCAGGTCATCAGCTCATTTGAAAGAGACTCCAATGGTGTTTTCAAGTCCCTTCAAGTTCATATTTAAGAGTTGACAAGCTGTAATTACTACATCAGGTGTGTTCAAGTAACTTTGGTTGGAGCAAGATGACCATGCATGCACCTTTTCTACAAAAAAAAAAAAGTATCCACATTTTTAAACTCTACTTCTACAAAATATTAAGCAAAGAATGTAAATCTGTGTGTTTTTGCTTTGTTTTTATTCACTTTATGGAGTTGTACAACTGTATAATACTGTCTTTTTTAGTGCAACTTAGTTTTATTGTATATGACAGATTATAAAAATTTAATTAATTCCAACAAATTCACCTACAATACAGATGCTGCATGCACTGCGTACAACGTTTTCTCACTGACACACCGCCAACTCAGAAACTCGTGGCTTGAAGAAAGTTCAAAATTTCCTGCTCTTAATTACGACTTTGTGTTGGTGTTCATGTGTTTAACTTGTAAATATGATCTTTCTGATATGACTTGAATACATCACAAAACCTGAAATGGATCTATCATCTGAAACTGATTTTAAATTAGTTTTACTCTTTTGATAAACCATTTTTTCTAAGGCAAATGCTTCTGAAAGTTTTTTTGTCTTTTAGTTGGTTTACTTCATGTTAAATTTGTGTACCAGTGTAGATATTGCTAACTAAAATTATTAAAAATTAGTTTTTATTAATGAAATAAATCTGAGTGATGCTAGATGAACTAGCAGAAATGAAATGTTTAAGTACTTAAAATAATAAAACAGGAATACAAATAAAGTAAAGCTAAATATAAATATAAATATAAATATAAAAAATAAGAATAAAGATGACAAAAGCACATTATAAAATTACTAAAACAAAATTAAAATAGAAACTGAAAATATAAAAATAAAAACTAATTCAAAATATTAATAAATACTATAATAGTATATAAATACTACTATATCAACACTGATAAAAATAATAATGGATATACACATTTAATTATTTAAAATTATCTAGAAAGTTGTTAAGATAATTTAAAATGATCAGGAGCATTTAAAATGTACAGTCTTTCTTGTCAGAGACAATGGACGAAAAAAATATTTCTGTTTTTAAAAAAGACAAGCTCTTCAGTATGCCAAACCCAACTTCCTGTTCCAATATGTCAACACAGGAACAAAATTAATTTTTCAATCCAATTAAAATGATTTTTCTAAACAAAATGGACAAGTACCAGTAATAACGTTTTTTTTTTTTGTTTGTTTGTTTTTTTGTCCTAAATTAAATCACACAAATGTTAGAGTAACACTTTTATTCACATTTTACATATCTGTGTATTTTCAGGTGAGCAGGCGGACCTCATCTTTGTGTTTTTTGACCCGATGGGACAGGCACTGTGCAAGCGTACACTGAACATTGTTGAGAAGCTGAGTGAGAAGTGTGGAGACAAACTGCGCTTTTACCTGAGCAAAGCTGACGAGGTTGGACGAGAAACGGACAGACAGGTGTGTGTGTGTGTGTGTGTGTGTGTGTGTGTGTGTGTGTGTGTGTGTGTGTGTGTGTGTGTGCACACCTCCACTGCCCTTAAAGTCAATATAAATATACAAAAATATCTTACCTCAGTAAACTGATATATTTCTGTCTGGAACTATCTGGACTTATAAATTTAATATGGTCATTTCCAGTCTCACTTCAATCTACTCCTGACCTTCTTGCCATAATAGTTTGTTCTTTGACAGGAAGCCAAACAGGTGCTATTACAAATCCAATCCTCTGGGGTTTCTAAACCTATTTAGCATTAACCCATCTTAAGGTCAAATGTCTCAGTCGGTGTTGGTGTTGATTTTATTTCCACAGCGAGTGATGATGCAGATTGTTCAAGAGCTGTGCAGGAGACCTGGTCTCAACAAATGTGGCTTCGAAATGCCCACGATATACATCCCCAACCCTCAAAAAGTAAGAGATGATGGGAGCAGATTGCTGTCCATGGTTTTCCTCCTAGAAGTGACATGAGTAATGGAAGCCTGCCCGTGCTGCACTGCTGTGTCAGAGGAAATGGATTTATGTCTCTCTGCAGCATTTACATTAATTAGTTCTGTCTGTCAGCAAAGACACTTCTCTTAAAAGCCCAGCTTAAAAGAGAATGGACTGATGCTAATAAGACATAAAAGATCAACTTGATTTCAGGCTGCTTTATAATGCACTACCGATCAAAAAAAGAATAATAAATGCATGGACACAAATTGATCAAAATTTGCAATGCAGATGTTTAGAATGTTACAAATATATTCAAATAAATGCTGTTGAAAATGTTGGTTTCCACAAAAATATTGAGCAGCACAACTGTTTTCAACATTGATATTAGTAAAAAAAAAAACATTTCTTGAGCACCATTCAACATTTTTAATCTGCTAAAAATGCAGTTCACATCCTAAAATGTTCTTTTTTTTCAATGGCAATGCTCTTAATGCCAATATGCATACTTTGTTGGTAATGACCATAAAATCTATTCTAAAATTTTATATTTTTTTAGTCCACTTTTTGCTTTAAATTTTTGTTTGTTATGTTTTTTTTAATATGGTTATAGTTGATAAAGTGAATGATTCAAGTTTTGTTTTTGTGTGTTTGTGTGTGCAGCCCAGCAGATGCATCAACCAGATTGATGAGGTTTGTGAGACCATTGAGAAGAGCATAAACCAGGCAGTGCAAAAAACACTTGACCAGCTGGAGAAAGACTGTAACCTGATCATCTCTACCATCAACCATACACTGGAACAGGACCGGTACACATCCATCCATCCACACTATATCCCATCATGAGCTCATATATGTCATATTTATCAGCTTTGCATGTATTTGTCTTCCTTCAGGATGAATGTGAGCAGTAATAAAAGCAACCGTTTTAATTCTTTCCTGTGTGGAGTTGTGGGAATCTTTCTTCCGTCGCTCTTCATCCTCAGCTTCATCATCAGCACTTTCGCTCCAGAGGAACTGGACACTCTTGTTGGAGAGGGATTGGCTAAAACGCTCAACCTTTCCACAGTATGTTCTCATTTTCATGTTTTCTGGAGATTAAGATCCAATCAAAGGTAAGTGAATTGTTTTTTTTTTTTTTTTTATTTGTGTGTGTTTGTTTGTTAGTGGTTGTTTTTTTTTTTGTGTGGATTGATTAATGTTGGTTGGTAGTTTTTGTTTTTGTCTTTGGTGCTCTGTGCTACTTTATGTTCTTCTTGGCCAAGTATTTTGCACGGTGAGTAAAATTGTCTCTAAATGTTTTGTTTTATTGTCACAAGGGGGCACCATAACTCTTACATTATTTACTTTTAATTATTTGACACTTTATCCTTTGGCTTTGGAAGAGCTATTTATTCAACAGTGTACAGTGCAGTATGTACTGTATACAGTATGCAGATTTTCTGTATGGAATAGCCAGATACTACAATTAAAAATCAATGTACAATAGAGCATATAGCATGGAATAACATATTCCACAATGACTTAACTTTTTCCAGTGCAACATATTAAGCTTTTTTACATCATTTTCTCCACTTTCACAATGTAAAAATACATTTCTACATACTGTTAGTTCAAAAACTGCAAAATAACCAAATTTGTTCACAAGACAACACTCACAGAATTCAATATGCATGTAGTGAGGTCTAGTGACAAACATGATCATTTGCATTATGCTTACGATTTTACATACTATTTGGAAAGGTCAAGTTAGTGTCACCAAACAGAATTGAAAAAATAATGACCTGCCTGCATCACACTGCATCTCCTTCATATATATTGGTGTATATTAATATGGTAGCACTTTAGATTCTGCATGAGCTTATTCTTGATCCTTTAACCTTCCCTAATACCTAAACATAACTACTATAAACAACTACCTTACTTGCTGTCAGTAGCAAGCTGAAAGCTTTTTATAACCTACTCTCACTCAGGGATTCTACCAGAAAAGGTTTTAGATTTTTCTATCAAATGTAAAATGTATAAATTATTTTAAAATTTTATGTACTGTTTTTTTTTGTTTGTTTTTATTTTTGTTTTGTTTTTATTTTGTGTGTTTTTTTATTTTGTGTTATTTTTGGTATGTTTTTGGCATTAGGTTACTACTACTACTACTTCTTACTATCAATAAGCAGCAGATTAGGAGTTTATTGAGAGAAAGACGCTTAAAAACCAGAATTTAAAGTACCATTAATATATGTGACCCTGGACCACAAAACCAGTCATAAGGGTCAATTTCTCAAAACTGAGATGTATAAATAAGCAGCAGATTTGCTCTCAATGCCGCTTTCTCATTGATGCATGGTTTGTTAGGATAGGAGAAGAAGAATTTGGTTGAGATACGATTACTATTTGAAAATCGTCAATCCTGAAGGTGCGACAAAAATCTAAAATATTGTGAAAATCATCTTTATAAGTTGTCCAACTAAAGTTGTTAGCAATGCATATACTAATCACAAAAAGTAAAGTAATTTGATATAATTATGGTAGGAAATTTTACAAAATATCTTCATGGAACAATGATCTTTTACTGAAATGTCATTAATGATTTTGGGGTCAGCAAGGTTTTTTGTTAAAGAAAAATCAATAAATTTTGACACATACAGTGTTTTTGTCTAAAGAATCGTGCTACAAATATGCCCCAGCGATCTTAAGACTGGTTTCGCATGGGTCCAGGGTCACAGCAATACCGTTTAATAATATGTCAATGATTAAGCAGCAAAGTATCTGTACAATGATATCAAGATTTTGATCTAAAAGATGCAATCTGAAAATGATTTGCTAGTGTTTAATTACATTTTTAGTGTACTGGTGCCACTTACTGTAATTCAATTAATTGAGCTGATTTCTGTAGTTTTTTTAATGGCAGTCTTGGTCAGCATAGAAACAGCAAAGCCTTCTAAAATGCTACTGATCTCCTTCAGTCAGGGCAGTAAGACGCTGTCTAAGAGAGAGAAGAAGAAACTGGCAGAGTACAGCGATTACATCCAGGATATCGTCAAATCCAAGAAGGTACCATGTACTTTAAGCATCATTGTGAAAATCATAATAACACTGTTTATTTAGCCGTTCATTTTTCTAAAGATGTACTGTACATTATTATATATAGGTATTAATATTACTTTTTATAACTGTGTTATACAATTTAATATAGTTTGTTCTTGTGTTAATTCAGAGCAAAACTAAAACCATTAAACAGAGCAGTTTAACCAGTGAGACCAGCTAACCACTTTAACCTCAATGATAGTTTTTTCAGCAGAGATGTGAGAGAACTGAAGGATTTCAAAGAATGTTTGTCTTTTAATCTTGTAATATTTGTCATCTTTATTTTAGCGGAAGCTGTATGAGGAGTATCTTCGCCAGTGTGCTGCAGAGTATGATTTCTGAAGGAAGCTGTTCTTGATTATGATTTTTTTAGTAAGTTTTCTTGAGAACATTCTTTCTGATCTTAGTTGCCTTTATAGTTGTTTGATATGTCATTGATGTGTAATATGATATTGTTGTTTAATATGTTGTTGACCAAAATGTGATATACAAACATGACCTCGATATTATCTTACACCAGCTAGTTTTTCAATATGAATCATTTTTAACTGTTTTTAGCCAATAGCAAATTCCTGACACCAGCTAGTTTTTCTATGTTGATTGTTTTTAGTTATCATGCTTTGTTTTGATCTCCAGGAGCACTGTGGGAGAAACCAAAGGTACCCAATTCAACCTCGTATACTCTTTACCCAGTGTTTCTATGATTAAGTGAAATTTCTACTTTTTATAATGTAACACAGAGGAATTTCTCCCAGCAGTCACAGAAAAAGCACTCAACTAACTTTAGGTCTTCCTGTCATACATATTTATGTGAATGTACTGTTGCATGTTTGCCTATGTATACATTGTTTAAATATGGTTTTAAAACGATTCTTTTGTAGTGATGCTACCTAAAATGTTACAATTTTAGCATTTTTTTTCCTAGGGCATTGATTACTGAATACAACATTTTTTTTGAAATTTTTGTTTTTGAAGATGCATACTGCCTGAGAGCCAATTTTTTACCCATCTATATATAAGGTAGGCACTCGTGCATGGTGGAATCATTTTGGAATTTTTTTTTTTGTAGATGCATACTGCCTGAGAGCCAATTTTTTAATCAAGCACTGATAAGCTTCTTTTTTCATTTTATTATATATTTATTTTATTTTAATTACATTTTATTGTATTTTTTTGATTTTTAATGCATTTACCTCAGTGTTGCAAAAATGCCCTTTTAGGGCTGCAATTTTAATTAAGTTTTGTTTAAATGAGTTTTTAGGGATTGAAATTTTAGTGTTTAATAATTTTTTATTTGTTTATTTTTTTATAGTTTATTGATGCATGTTTTAAATTTAAGGCTTTAAAAGGTCTTTGATTGACCCCACTGTCATTGTATTCCACTGTCTTATACTATGCTAAATTAATTGCTGCTCTTGTGTAAGTATGTTTGAAAGAACAAGCAGCACAATAAAATGTTATAGCAACAAATTTATTCATCTTTTTTTTTAATCCACCAATACCAGTCCCATATAACTGAAACCTCCATTCCCTGAGTTAGTACCAAAGAAAAGCTATAGGAGGTCAGAGCTACAAGAAAAGCATTCGTTATTGAGTACAAACTAAAAATACAATCAACAATCAATCAGTCTGTCATGAATTACTCATTTTACGATTAGTCAGAAAATACAATCCTCTTATAATACGAGCATTTCTATAGATAAAGTAATAGCTTTAAATATTTGTTGTCTTGTGCAATTTACTAGCAGGGCAACCACAGTTCCCATGAGCAAGAGGTATATTGTAATTGTTAAAGGTCAGCAAGTGATTCAGGCCAGTCCTGGTGCACGGGGTCATGCTTCAGTTTGGGGTGAGAACATTCAAAATGACAGTATCGCTTTATTGCTATGGAGATTTTACTGTAAATTTCAACTTGAAATGCTTGATGGCCGGGAGAATTAAATAAAAGATTCAGTGATTCATGAAGCCTGTCAATATCACACCCAGGCCATAGTTCAGCGCAAAATCACAAAAGAAAAAAAATCTATATATATATTGCATAAAGAAAATAATGTTTTAAAAGATATACTAGAGTAATATATTACAGTAATAAGTGAAACATTGAAGTTAGGAGAATTTGGGAGAATGTGCTTAATTCTAGTGAAAATAATGCCCTCAAAACAAACAAAAAAATAAAAAGTGTGTGTGTGTGTGTATGTGTGTGTGTATATATGTATATATATATATATATATATATATATATATAATATATATTTATATATTTATATATTTAATGTAATTTTTAGCAGCAATCAGTCTCATTTAAAATAACTTTTATATTATATATATATATATATAAATAAAAGATGGCAAAGCTGAATTTTCAGCAGCAGTTACTTGAGTCTTAAATCTTCAAATATAGTATATCTTAGAGTCTTAAATCTTCAAATATAGTATATCTTAACTGCAATATATGTAAAACACTAAAAATTAAAATCAGAAAATATTAAACTAAGAAAGAATTTTTTTTTATATGATTTATTATTAAATACAGTACAACAAATCCTGCTATGATTTGTACATACTTTTTTTATGTTATTTTGAATTACAATAATGAGAATTTGGGGTAAATGTTATTAAAATAATGTCACAATGAAAAAAAAATCATTTCACAGGCTTCATTTTCTTATAATCAAAGTATATCTATATATTTGTGATTGTATGACAATACTATATCATACAGTACTTTATATTTGATTTATATTCATAGACATTGACATATGGACCTTGTTACCTTCCCTGAATAATGATCCCATACTAAGATCCTTTGGGAGAGTCTTAATGAAAACTAATGCATATGAATTATCATGCATCTGCTCTCTCTACATCTACAAACTGCCACAAGCGAAGCTGCATATTTTGATGTGAGCCAGACATCAGCTCTGTTCTCGTTCCTGTAGCCTGGCTATTCAGTAGAAAAAGTGCAGTCTTATTGTTTTAATGTATCTTCAGTTAACAACTATATACAAAGTTACATGTACAAAATAAAATATGACAATTCCCCTTAACCGCTCTCCCATGAACATTGTGTACAGGCAGATGCTTCATGCAAAAGATTTGACCAACCCACAAGACAGAGAGAGAGAGAACTGTCCCGTCTAGAACAAAGGGTTAAAAACCAGTTATGGCTCATTTGTTAGTGCTGTGAACGGATCCAGGCCCAGAGAGGTGCCACCTCATGGGGACGATGTCCTCGGCATGGCCCAGGTGCTCCCATCTAGCGTCCCACTTAACCAACTGCAGCTGCAGCACTAAGACTATGTCTGTTACAGGTGATCGTCCGAGTTTGGCAAGAAAAACTCAAGAAGCTTGCTGTGCTGAGCTTTTGATATACTCAGTTTGAGTTTTTGTTGTTAGTTTGCTAAACCGATCACATCCTCACTGTGAGCCTTTGTCAATGCAGAATTTCAAAAATCGGTCAATGTCCTTTTTAGTTAAGAAGGTTCAAATCCAAGTAGTATGTGTCAGAGTTATAATCATTAACCAAAACTGTTAAAAATATTTTTTGTTAAATGAAATAAAGCTAATAAAATAAATTAATAAAATAAAATATTAGGTGAAAAACTTGAAAGTTCAAACTGAAGTATTAAAATTATTAACTGAAAAACTAAAACTAAAATCAAAATAATTTCAAATTAAATAGTAATATAAAAATAACATTTAAAAAATTGTAAACATCAGTTACCGACTATTCTAGATAAGAAGGTTAATATGCAAGGAGTTTGTGTCAAGGTTATAATCATGTAATCGTAACTATTACAAATATTTTTGTTAACTGAAATTAAATAAAAAATATTAGGTGAAAACCCTAAACTAAATGGAAATTTGAAAGTTCAAGTTCAAAAACCGTACATTGAACTAACAGTACAACGGACATAAAAATAAACTTAATAATATAAAAAAAAAATACTAAAAAAAATTTAAATGTAAAAATATTAAAATAAAAACTAAAAATATAAAAATTAAAGCTAATTCAAAATAAAAATGTCTTAGTATGTTAACAATCCTAAAATAACACTGGTGCAGGTCTTATGTTAGACACGGTGTTAAAAAATGTAGGTCATGTTTCCACACTTGCCAGGTTGCACAAACATTCTTGAATTAAGAGTAAATGCTTTTGAACGAGGCAAAAATAAACTCATTGTAATGGGGAATTTCTCATGCTCTGTGTCGTAAACTGAAAGAAGTCTCTTATGCTCACTGAGGGAGCATTTATTTGACCAAAAATACAGTTAAAAACAGCAATATTATGAAATATTATATATTATATATACTTTTTATATTTGAATATATTTGAATATGTAATTTATTCCTGTGATGCAAAGCTGAATTTTCAGCATCATTACTCCAGTCTTCAGTGTCACATGATCCTTAAGAAATTATTCTTATATGCTGATTTACTTATTATATTTCTTATAATAAACAACATTGAAAACAAGTCTGAACTGTCACTTTTGCTTCAACACGTTTAAACCATGGAAAATCTTTCTACTGTACATCTGTTGTTTTTTGTGAAAAATAGAAATATTCTTACTCCACGTCACGTTTCCTAATCGTCTTTCCAGAGCCAAAGACTTCTGCAACCCGTGACACAATGGGGTCATAGTTCATACTGGCCACAGCCACCACCTCCTCACTCCTGTAATCACCGCAGATTAAACACAGAACACACACAGCTTGCATCAGAAATACTGTAAGAACTCAATATTAGTAAGCTCTGCTACAACAGCAATAATGTAGTGTAATATTAAATACTCCTATAATTCATATAATAATACATTTTCTGAAGTAAACTGAATCGTGCTTGTCTATGCAAGACCCACAGTCACAATGTAAGTAGTTGCCAGGTCATTTCTAAGCAGTTGCTAAGGTGTTCTGAGTGTGTTTAGAGGAATGGAATAAATACTATGGAAGTCAATGGCTACCAGCAACTGTTTGGTTATTAACATTCTTCAAAGTGTATTCTTTTGCGTTTAACATATTCTATATATTTATTCATTTAGGTTTTGATGGAACAACATGAGGTTAAGTAAAAGAAAAAATGTTGATTTTTTTTTTTTTTTTTGGTGAACTGTCCCTTTAAGTATGTTGCAGTGTGTTTGCATAAAACACCAACTCTATATAAGCAATTATAACCAGTGTTGCCAAGTCAGCAGTTTTCCCGCGGAATTGGGTAACTTTAACACTGTTGCAGCGGATTGTTTTTCATGTACGTGGGTTGAAGCGACCCCAAAAACGTGATATTTAGCCCCTAAAATGCGAATTTTACCAGTGGAACCCCGCCAAAAATGTGTATTTTATCCCCCAGAACACAATTTTTTATCGGGGGACCTCCTCGAAATGCAATTGGGCTAGTTAAGTAGCATAGCAATTGGGCGGATTTTGTTGTGAAAACCTGGCAACCCTGATTATAACAGTGATATTTGCCTTAGCAACCGAAGCCCAATAAATCTGGTTATTATTTTGATCTATTTCTTTCATCTGTGATATTTAAATATTTTTTCACTTTGATTTTATTAATTTCACTTTCTAGCAGCTGGAGATTCATTACCACAGCAGCCCAAGAGACCGGAAGTCTTTAAGGCCAGTTTCAGAAATAAGAATAATGCAGTTATGATAGTAGATTATATAAATTGTACAGATATTGTACAGATTGTGTCTTTTTAAAAAAACATAACCCCATAATCTTTGCAATGATTAACATAATTAGCAATACAGAAATTATAGTTCAGTCCCTGCAACTCATTTTTAATCAGAAACTCAGTTACTTAAAACTTTTGTTTAGTTCTTTCTGATTATTTTTATTGTGTAAAATATTACTTAGTTCAGTTCCTGCCACTCCTTTTTTTAAGTGTATATATATATATTATTTTTATATTATTATTTTTAAGTACTTTGATCAGTTACATCAATAAAACGACATGATTAATTCATAATTGTATGAACCCCATTTAATCTGACTACATACTGTTGTTTTATTAAATTACAAAACAATTAGAATAAAACAAAACAATAAAAATATATGATTATTGCAATATTATAGTACCATAAAATAAAAAATGAGTACTTCATAATAATATATAACAATATAATCATTTCCTTATTTAAGTTAGAAATTATTTTTGATGCGATCATTTTAATAATTATAAATGCCTGGCTCAAATTTAGAGAAATAGGAACCAAATCAACTCACTTTGTGTAGAATGCCACAAATTTCAGCTCGTCCAAATCTCCCTGGATGACGACATCATCAAAGCCGTCTCCATAACCTGACAATAAGATTAAAAGCACTTGTGATGCATCAGAGGAGCACTGACGTGAAACTACGTCAGTCATTCACTCAATCTAAATTAAGTGTGGTGCTTTTTTGTTCATGTTTATTTTTAGTGCTAGACGTTTGTCCTTACCTGCATATCGTATGCTTTTCCCAAACATTGCTGTCCAAAAATAAGGCACCGTTTTAATGTCTGAAGCCTTTCCCATCATGCTAAGGGCAGCCACTCTGCCTGTGGTGAAAGACCATGTAAAAATGTTAAAAATTAATTATTACTTATTATTTATAAAAAATGGCATCTTTGTCATAAGCACATGAATACATCCCAATGGGCTACAGGTCTTACCGTGTACGTGAGCCATTTGCCAGTGGGGTATGTTCACCTTCTTATTGCTACGTAAAGCTAGAGGAAATGTTACCACATCACCCCCAGCGAAGACACCGTCAATGTTCGTCTGCATGGTCTGAAAGGGTTAAAGGTATATGTTACACTTTGTACTGTAGCTTGTCCTTTGTAGTTTATTATCATAAAATACTCAAGGTCAACGTACTAAAACAACAAATTATTACTGATACAATAGACACAAGCATGGGCAGATTAGCACAGGTTGCAGAAACACACATGTTCTGAATGGCAACAGATATTAATGTGCTAAGATGCATTTGTAAAGTACATATGGAACAGCAGTGCAGAAAGACTGAACCTTATTGACTGGGATGAATCCTTTGGAGTCCATGTGCACTCCGCTCTGCTTCAGGAATGCTGTGGCTGGACTGGAACCTAAACACACACACACACACTTATAATCAGGTCCCCAGAACAAATTTTTATTTTACATTGGGGCATGTTGTCACATGTGTTTTAAATCTTTGCTTTGCTTCATGAATCGTTTTGTATTTCACAAATGATTTACTGTTTTAATCTTGCTGAAAAGCCTAGTTAATTGCAAGTTTAGTATTGTGACAACATACCCCACTATGTTCAGTTCAGACTATGTTCATATATTACATTTACACACAAACACACACACACACACACACACACACACACACACACATACACATATACACACACACACACATATATATATATATATATATATATATATATATATATGCTACTGTCTGGGGTTTGGGGTCAGATTTTTTTTTTTTAGGAAATTAATACTTTTATTTAGTAAGGATGTGTTGAATTGGTCAAAAGTGACAGTTAAGATTTTAGAATGTTACAGATTTTTTCTATTTCAAATCAATGAACATTCTATTCAACAAAGAATCACAGAAATAAATTACATTTTAAAATATATTAAAATAGAAAAGTTATTTTAAATAGTAAAATTATATTCACAAAATTACTGTTTCTATTATAATTTGATCAAACAAATGCTGCATTAGTGAGCAAAAGAGACTTGTTTCTAAAACCTTAAAAATTTATATTTAATATTTATTATTTATTTTTGTAGCCAAGACTACAATGAGACTTGAAAATGGGAAAGTGAGAGAAAATATGAGAAGCCAAATTTCAGTAATCACACAGACTCACCTATGCCAATAACACAGACGTCAGCTCTTAAGACTTTGCCACTTTTTAGAACCACTTCTTTTAACTATTGAAAAAAAAAAAAAAAAAAAAAAAAAAAAATCAGTTTAACATTTACGTCATAGTTGCCAATTTTCTTACCACCATGACTTATAATACAGTGTACAAATCTCATTATGTTATTTCTTTAGGAATAAATATTTATCAAAGTGTAAATTCATAATAGATCACAATTCAGCTTATTCTCAATTATATATTTACTTTGCTGACTGTGTGCTCACTTGTGTTACGAGTTCTGGCCTTTTAGCCCAGGGCCAATCTATTATTGCAAAAGCCGTGTTTGAAAATATTCAAAGCTAAGCAGTGCTACTGTGAGAGCAGATGTAATTAATCACTCTACAGGAATGAGAGAAAGAGAGGGACAGAGAGAGAGAGAGACAGCCCTACACTTCACTGAACTCTTGTTTCTCTCACTTTCATGATACCTGTCCATTATGCCCTCGCATCTCCCACACTTCGTTCAACATGTAGAACTTCACCCTGTTTGACTCGAACAGCTGAAGATAGAAACAAAATTAAATAATTAAATTAGAGAAATACTGCGTGAATATAGGTTTAATGTGGTTACAGCAAGGGATTATATACAGTCAGCAAATCATTTTTTCCCTGTCAGAGTTTATTATGTAAGAAGGGAAAGACAGAGAGATAAGAGAGGCGTGAAACTAGCATGAAACAGCAATGAGGGAAATTAGTGGTCAAGGGCAAACACTTAGTATATAGTTAAATGTCATACACACTCTTTTTTTAATTTAAATTGTATTTATTTAAACATGCTTAGCTTATAAAATTGGTTAAATTAATGCCAAAGCAAATGCAACTGATTTAACATATTGTCAAAACGTAATAATTTTTTTAACATATCTACTCAGAATATATACACCAGAGGCCAAAAATAGGAAATATTTTATTTCTAAATGTTACTTCTAATTCTCTCTTTTTATTTCTAATTTCTAATTTATCATTTTGTTTTATTTTTTTATTTTTTTTTGCATTGAAATATAGAGAATACAGTGCCTTGCGAACGTACCATTATGGTGTATAGAGTGTAGATTGATGTGGAAAAAAGTCATTTAAAGCAGTTTAACATAAGGCAGCAACATATCAAAACATGAAGGGGTATGAATACTTACGCAAGGCACTGTTTAATTGAATTTGATTTTAAAAAAAATACAATATAGCTGGGTATAATGTAAACATGACCCTCAATGAAATTTGATTTTTGAACCTTCATATACAAAAAAAGTTTGGGTACCTCTGATGTACACCATTTAATGATTATTTAATGCTTAAACCTTAATATATATATTTTTATTTCATTCTATATATAGTTATTTTCTGTCACCTTCATCAAGGCTTTTCCCACTTTCTCTCCAAATGCTTTACGGAATGGCACGGCCTCTATGCCGATCACAGACACTGAGTGAGCCTTATCTGTGAGAGCTGCGGCCACCTCCATACCTGAACACAGGACAGTGCATATAATCATTATCAGAGGCTCCAAAGATATATGGACACTATGGATATATGGAAAATATATGGTATAATGATACATCTAATGCAGTTACACAGATTCATTTTAAATTGTGGCTTAAGCATCTTAACACTTTTTGGAGCTATTAATTAACTACATATTGTTTATATACAGTGTATGTTATATTTAAAGTATGTTTTTAATTTTAATAGGGTTTTAAAAAATGACGGCATTCTTACTGCTGGCAAGTGTCGCGATGCTGTTTGCATCTTCTGGTGTTCTGAGGTGAAAAACATTTCCCACGTCTTTGCCTTTGTAGCTCAGAGGTTTGGGTCTGTAAAACTTTTGGTTTTTTGATTAGATTTTTATTTCTGTAATATTTGAATTTGTTGATTTGAGTTTTTTTTATTGCATTATTTGTTATTGTTTTTTTTTTTTTTAATAGTTTTGTTTTTGTTCAGTGTTGTGATCAATGCATTGCACCCTTGCTGGATAAAAGTATTAATTTCTTTAAAAAATAAAAAGAAATCTTACTGACCATAAACTTTTGAATGCGGATCATTTGGTAACTGTAGTTATGTTTACCTGCTCCCTGTGGCAATGAAGAGTTTTCGATACTCTATTTTAAAACCATCCCGAAATGTCACAGTCCGTGTCTTCACATCCACAGAGACAGCCTGTGAAGAAACATATGGCGATTTTCAGTGTCATTTCAGTAACGGTACCAAAAATATCATAGAATACTTGGAGTTGTTTCAATACCATAGTATTTCCATCTGATCACTGTATTATGGTACCACCACAGTACTTTGTAATAGTTAAAAGACACAGAATCACATTTCTAAGTGTTTTTACTATGTGATTGGATTAATGTGCAATTTTAAGGTTAAGTTTTGTAATGTTTTTATGTAAAAGTTTATATGTGTTTTACGTTTTGTAGTAGTTAAATTAGAGATTTTGGTTTTGGTGTGCTGTGCTCTCTAAACACTGAAAAAAGAGGGATGGGCATCAAATCAATATTATATTGAATGAATTTTAGCACACGTGTGGTCAAATTAAAATCTTCTGTTGGAAAAGCAGTCTTATATTAATTTGATATCGTAAAACTTTGTTACCACACTGTTCTATAGACTGTTCTGTGTACAAACCTTACTCAGTTTAGGCCTGTCGTAAGGCAGATGTTTGTCCATGGTGCACATGACTATACGGTCAGTGAAACCCTCCTGCCTCAGAGTCTCAGCGCACACCAGACCAGCAGGACCTGAGTGAGAACATCAACAGAGGTCAAGAGGAGCATTGTAAGGTGGCACCTTCATCTTGAACATTAATTTCAGAGGCAGGAAATTATTTAATGAAATGGATAACAGTAATTTGTGATGGCATATTAAAGTACATTTGTACATTATCCAGTTTCATCATCCACAATTAAACAGATAATAGGTTTTATCAGACTTGAAATAGTTAACTATGGGTCATACTAAACCTGGGCTTAACAATTAATTAATTAATGGGTATTCAATTCACTTTGTATGGTCAAAACCCCTGGGTTAACATATTCATATTCTATATATTGCTGTCTGCATTATCAAGTTTTCCTTTAAGTGCACTTTTTGGACTTTAAAGGTAAGAATAAAACAGTCTTCACTTCAATTAACCTGTTTTCCGCCACCATTTAAGATATTACTTTTAAATTTCTTATTAAAATGCTTTTTTTCATTTAATGTATTAAGGGTGTTTTCACACTGGGGTTCGGTTAATTTGGTCTTGACCAAGGGCAACAAATTATACATTGTAGCATTTTCCTGCCATTTTAAAGCACTTTTAAAGGAGGCACATGATTGCGTGACATAGATGTAATATTTTAACACAGTATGGTTTCATACTGTAGTCTACACGAAATAGTCCAACTCTAACTGAAAGTGATAAAAAGTGGATAAAAAAAAGCAAAAATGGGGTATAGAAGAACTATGATAACCCGGGCAGGCGCAGGGTGAAAAGCCCTAAAATAGTTCATTAGCTGCTGCAAAGAAACAAGTTAAAGGGATAGTTCACCCAAAAATGAAAATTTGATGTTTATCTGCTTACCCCCAAAGCATCCCAGATGTAGGTGACTTTTGGCGCTTTTCCACTGCGTGGTACAACTCGGCTCGGCACGGCTCGGCTCAGCACGGTTTGCATTTCCACTGCAATTTAGTATCGCTTTAGAGTAGGCGGGATTATTCACATGTCGTTATAGTTGCGCTGCTTCTACTGCCACGACTCCTAAAAAAAAGTTGCTGGATCCACTCTACTATCAACGAGAGGAACGTCTGTACTTCCGCAACAGACAATGAAACTTTTTGGTTGTTAAAAAAAGTTGCGCTCGTTCATAACAGTTGTGTTCGACCCTTCGCTGGCTGTGCTGATTTAAATCTAGCAGTTCTGTTGTGTTTGTGTCACAAGTTTAGTGACCAAGGTAGTGACAATTCTCTCTGGCCAATCCGTGATCAGCAGAGTTTACACATCACGTTTTAGTAATGGTACAGTTCACTTGGAACCTTAACCAAGGTGGTACTAAAAAAGTACCAGGTACCAAGTACTGTACCCAGTGGAAAACCCCCCAAAAGTGAACCGTGCCATGCCGTACCATGCAGTGGAAAAGCACCATTTGTTTCTTCAGTAGAACACAAACAGAGATTTTTAACTCAAATGCTGCAGTCTGTCAGGCGTATAATGTAAATGGATGGGAATCAAGGCTTTGAGAGTCATAAAACATACACAAACAAAACCAAATTAAACCCTGTGGCTCATTATGATACATTCAGACACAAAACGATCGGTCTGTGCAAGAAACTGAACAGTATTTATATAGTTTTTTACCTCTGATTTTCACCGCAATGTCTGAACTGTCCTGAACACATTCGTGTCGTCTTCTTCCCCACCTATCTCTCAAATGGACCATTGACACTATCTACAATCTCAATTAGGAGTGTCAATGGTCCATTTGAGAGATAGGTGGTGGTAATGCACTTATAAGTCTGCGATCCGCCATCAAGCAAGAAGAAGAAGACGCCTCACGTGCAGGCTGATGAAGAAGACGTGAACGCGCTCAGGACAAAGGTAAAAAATTATATAAATACTGTTCAGTTTCTTGCACAGACTGATCATTTTGTGTCTTTACACATCAATGTATTATCACGAGCCGCAGTGTTTAATTTGGTTTTGTTTGTGTATGTTTTATGGTTCTCAAAGCCATGATTCCTATCCACTGACATTATACACCTGACAGACTGCAACAGTCTGAGTTAAAAATCTCCGTTTGTGTTCTACTGAAGAAACAAAGTCACCTTCATCTTGGATGCCCTGGGGGTAAGCAGATAAACATCAAATTTTAATTTTTGGGTGAAATATCCCTTTAACAAGAAGTTTAAGAACAAAGTGCAGTAAACGGTAAACCTGTTTGCACTACAAACTAGTGTGTTCATAATTAAGATAATACGTTAAAATAATATGGTAAGACACACCAGTTTGCAATATCAAGCAGCAAAACGAGCTGTTTTATACAGCTAAAAAAATAGCTAGAAGCAAATGACACCGGAAGCCAGACCCATTCAATTTACAAATGGCGCTCCCAGCCGCCCACTCTTACAGGGAAAATAAGGTTATAGACTATCAGAAAGCTATACATATAAGCTGTACTCAAAACATCAAGGGTGAATCCACTAAATATTAGACACGTTATTTCAATGCAAAAACTGTTTATTATTACCAGAAACCCTGTTTAACCTTGCACAGTGGCATGAGTATTTAAATTAAATCATTGTCATTCTTTACAGAGTAAATAATCTCTGCGTATATGGACTTATTATAGATTGAACCTTATTTAAAGAAAGACAGCACTATTTGCATGGCACAACTACTTATTAATAATTTTTTTTTTTTTTAGATAAATGTCTGTATGTTTTTTAAGGATTGAGATTTATTCTTGTAGATCAACACAGACAGTGTATGGAAATAAACAACACTACCTAGTGAATTCACCCCTATGTTAGTGCATTTTAGTCTCATTTTATAACATTATGGCTGCAACCTGATCCAATAATGAGAACATGGCTGAATCCAGTGCTGGAATTGATGACAGCTGAACATTTTGACATGGCCTTTGACCGCCGCTGAGTCTGAAGAGCCTGTCAGGAAACAGACGATCCCCCACATCACCATTTACAACTGCTGTTAAATATATCTCTCTTTACACACGTACTCCAGAGAAACAGAGACTTTTCACCTGCTTGTTTGCTCTTATTATCACCTTCTCCTTTTCGACTCTGACCTGAAATAGTGGGAAAAAATGAATTGACATGACAGATTATTACATAACAGAGGGATTACGGAAACACCCCCACTGCTTAGTAATGACACATACTGAGGTTTATTTTCTCTCCTCTGATGAACTCATATGTCTTTGGGGTGTATAAGGAATATATATTCCCTCTATGTCTTGTTGGGAATTTTTGGTTTTTTTTTGAATTTATTTTGTCTCTTTGTCTAGTTTTTTTTTTTTTTGTGTTCATTTTGGGGCGAAAAATCATGATTCATCAACAAGTGCACACTTAAATTGTTTTCTAAATATTGGATCACATTTAAATCCGAGTCAAACTGCAAATGACTAGTTGGCATACAACATTTTTTAAGTAAATAAATAAATAAATATGTTTTTTATTATTATATGATAATTATATAAGATACTTATTTTGTATAAATCTATCAATAAATATCAATTTATTTATAAATAATAATAGTATTAATATATTAGGATTCATCAATAATTTCACACTTACATTGTTTAATAAATCACTAGCCAAACTCCTTGATGGTTTACAAATGTTTAGAAATAAATAAACACAAATTATTATTATTATTATTATTATAATTATTAACATATGCTAATATATTACAAATTATTCATTTTATATAAATAAATACATATTTCCTTATTTATTTGTTATATAATATATATATTTAATGAATCATCAATAAATTCTCACCTATTGTTTTCTAAATATGGATCAAATTTAAATAACTGCAAATAAACTAACATTACAAGCCAAACTCTTGGTAGGCTTAGGATAATTCTATACAAATAATATACATTATGTTATAAATAATTTATTTGTTTGCAAATCAATGCATTTTTTTTACAGTCCATAAGAACAATTGGACACAGTGAAAGTTCGGAGAGGAACTTCCGGAGAGGCTTAAGAGGAACGTGTGTTACCTGGAAGGTAGGCAAACTGTCTAGGCCAGGAAAATCCTCAATATCACCCGTAGTGATGTTAAAACATGCCCCATGCCATGGACATCGCACATGTCCTTTTGATAGCACACCTGGAGGAGATTGTTTTTAAATACAACATATTACTGAAAGAACAACCTGTTTTTGCTTTTTGTTATGTCTTATAGCACACTTATATTATTAGCAGTGTGTTATAAAATCCTCTGAGAGCTATTGGTATCCCAAGCTATGGAATGCAGAGGACCAGGAGCGCTCTACAGGATGTCCCTCACCTTTGACCAGTGGAGCACCGTAATGTGGGCACTTGTGTCCCATGGCAAAGAATTCTCCATGTTCCTTAATGAGCAGAGCACGACCTGCCCCCAAATCCACCTCACGCATTCTGCCAAACACAACACATCAGATCAGCACAGATTTAAGATCCAAAATTCAACCAAATAGATCCATTTAAAGGTTACAGCTGATGTAATTTATGTGCAACCAAGAGGGGGAAAACTGACATATATCAGCATTAAAAAACCTTTTTTTTTTTTGTGGTCTTTAATTCATGTTTTTTATCTTTGATCCCAATCCACATACTACTGTATTCTTAAAGTTTGGCAAAGTTAAATTTTTGCTGATATATGATATATTGATGATATCACTTTATGCTCATTGTCATATGCAGACTTTAGTCCAATAAATTGCTCTATAGAATGAGACGGTCCCTCCACCTAATACCAACTGCCACCAACTAGCAATAGTTTGTAGAAAACAAACTGTGGTTTTGCTGTATTCTGATGTAAACTAAAGGATAATAGCTCATTTACTGGCTCAACATCCTGTTTTGATAGGAAATAAATTAAAATAGCAAAAAAGACAGATTTAAGAAATCATTTAATTGATCATTTAAATCTTTTTTTCATTAGCTCTAAATATCACACAAATATGCACTCAAATATATAGGAACACGGCAATTCAGTATTGTATTGAAATGAAGAACTTACTGTCCATTCTCAAGGTCTTTTACATGGCAGACAGATGCTTCTATGTAATCTCTGTGTTTACGATGTGGCTGCAGTGTCATGGTGTCCTCGTCTGAACAGTGTCCCAGAGATCCGTTGAGTCTGCATTCTGAAAATGGACTGGCCTTTCCATTAAGAGACATCAGGTCCACCTCCTTCTCTTTGTCCAAAAGAGTGAGCTCAACTTTGACCTCTACTGCAAAAAAATAATAAGTACAAGAGACTGCCATCTTTAAATATGTTGCTGACAGTTTAGGAATTATTGTTGGTGTGAACAGGCCTTAAGACACTATAATGTCATGTGAAGTACATAACAAATACAGTGCTATTTCTGTGTAGAAATAGCATTCGGAGTTCAAACACAGCTTGGAGAAGAACATTGGAAGCTGAAGCACCATTTTAATGTACACAGTCTTTATAGAAAGCGATTGTGCAATGTGCTTCCACTGCAGTCCGGTCTTGCTCTAGCTTTCTCTCTAGACGGAAAAATGTGCTGAGGGCCTGCTTCTTATGCCTTAATCACACAGGAATTCACACCTGCTGAGTGAAGCTTAATTAAAATCAATGGAAAATCATGCAAGATGACTTGAGCCGGCAGAGGAAAGAAAAAGAAAGAAAACTCGCCTTCTCAGAGCTGGCTGCACATAATTTGTTTTCAGTGTCCGAATTAGGAAAATAACATCTGGCAGATTATTTAGTGAACCTGTGTATGTATAGGTTTCATTTTAATGAAACCACATTTTCATTACCGTTTCCTTATTCAGCCTACTAAAAAGTAGAAATCTGTGGTCATAACTGACAAGCATTAAATATAAAGATAAGGTGTTTAGACTATTTCAGCCAAAGGGCTTCATTTAAGCAATAGGTACAGTGTTCTATAATATCTACTGTCTAATAATTATTTTTCCTCCCATTCCCACTCTACCTAAAGGTAATCATTTTGATTTTAGTGACAGCTCAACAGACACTGGATTTGGAGTCAGCATACTGCTTCAAAATTAACAAAATAACAAATTGTAACAGGAATGGGTTTGAGTTAGTGATTCACAAAAAATGAGTCTATTTGTGCCTCATTTGTGTCCCCATAATAAAATTGAACAGGATTCAGAAATGTAGTCATGTTATTTGGTGGATTTAGTTTAGTGTGCAATGTGGAAAAAATATATTAAAAAATAAATTAAATAATTTATTTTCATCAGAATATTATCAGATTATTAACATTAATTTTAAAAATATTTAATTCCTCTTACATTTTTTTTCAACTCAGTTTTTCTGTGATGTATGGAACCTTGTTTCTGCCATGTGATTAAAAAAGGTATATTTGACTTTTTCTCTCACAATTCTGACTTTTTTTTTCTCGCAATGCTGAGTGCAATTGCGAAATGTGACCATGGACCACAAAACCAGTCATAAGTAGCACAGGTATATTTGTAGCAATAGCTAGTAATACATTGTGTGGGTCAACATTGTCAATTTTTCTTTTATACCAAAAATCATTAGGACGTTAAGTAAAGATCATGTTCCATGAAGATATTTTGTAAATTTCTTACCATAAATATATCAAAACTTAATTTTTGATTAGTAATATGCATTGCTAAGAACTTCATTTGGACAACTTTAAATGTGATCTTCTCAATATTTAGATTTTTTTTTGTTTGTTTTGGTCCAGGTGCTTTTTAATTTTTTCATCCCATGATGGAAACAGGCTTCTATAGCAATGGTTTGACATGTAATAAAAAAGTATTTTTTAAGTAAAAGTTTAAGTATATATATCAAATTATCATTTTATCCTATCATATTTAATCATATTAATGTAATCAAATCATAATAATATACAATACTGTTCAGACCTTTTTTGAATAATTTTTGAAAGAAGTGAACACAGTAAAGAGGAAGTTGTGGCCTAGTGGTTAGAGAGTTTGACTCCTAACCCTAAGGTTGTGGATTCGAGTCTCTTGCTGGCAATACCATGACTGAGGTGCCCTAGAGCAAGGCGCTGATCCCCCAACTGCTCCCTGGGCGCTGCAGCATAAATGGCTGCCCACTGCTCTGGGTGTGTGTTCACGGTGTGTGTGTGCACTTTGGATGGGTAAAATGCAGAGCACGAATTCTGAGTATGGGTCATCACTTGGCTGTATCTCACGTCACTTCACTTTATATTGTGAAATTATTATTACAATTTTTTTTTTTTTAATTTTTTTTATAAATGTTCAAATATAATTTATTCCTGTGATGGCAAAGCTGAATTTCAGCATCATCACTCCAGTCTTCAGTGTCACATGATCCTTCAGAAATCATTCTAATATGCTGATTTGCTGATTGCATCACCGAATAGATAGTCTTAGTCATTTCTTATGTAAGTTCCCAAGCACTGTGGCAGACTTCAAAAGGCCACAGTGTCACAGTCTAGCTCGGGCCATTCAGACTCTTTCTGTACCCTCTGAAATCCAACACCCACGGTCACACTTTCACAACTGAGTCTTTGGAGAGATATAAGTTGTTTCAGAGCCCCTCAGAACTACCCCCTTCCCCAGACGCCACAGAAGAGAAACAGCGATACATTGTGAAACATTCAAACCCAACTCATATTCCACTGTCTAATCCTCTTGAACACAGAACATTTAAGAGCATTAAAATTCCTCCTGCACTAAAGGAAAGCCACATCACAACAGCAGTCAGGGGCCACGTTAACTGACCTACATATAGGTGGAGACACAAGCGCAATTATTACAGGATTTAATCAACAGGGCGCACTACACAGACTAAGGGATTTCTACATAAGTGTGTTCATCACCTGGTTTGGGTTTGGAGAGGCATCCTCCCATGGTGGACCCGGAGTGAAGCCAGGTGGCCCGATGAGAGGGAAGCCCAGGGTGGGTGTTAGAAGGTCTGGGCCGATCAGACACACAGGGTGGGACGCTGGACCTGGATAAAGTAGAGGCAGCACTGCAGGGGGGATGTTTGGGCCTGTCGGGCCCACACGGCCATCTCAGAGATCAGCGACTGTACATTATACACAGCCTGAGAAAAGACAACATACAGAATAGACAACATATAATTGTTGTAAATCTAATTTAGATTCCTATTATTCACCGCTGCTTTGCTATCGTTGACCATTGTTTTGGGGGCTGAGGTGCTGGTGCCCCAAACTTGCTTAACCAGCAGGACTTTTTTTGACCAAACATCTTTATCAGGTTAGTTTTGCTGGTGAGCAAATCCACCTTACCAGGCAAATATCTGAATCAACATTCAAACTGCCCATTTATTTTCACTAATGTCAATTAAAATAGCTGACAAAAAGTGTCCACTGCACTAATCATGACTATTTTCAGACATCAGAACATAACATTTGTTTTCTAGCCCAGTTTGGACCACTTTTACCAACTTTGCATCAGGTGCATATGAATTCAGTACACAAAAGCATTGAAAATACATAGGTCTACTTTCTATTTTCTTTTTTACTATTAAATTTACTGATAAAAGTTTGAATTAAAATAAAAGGTCACTTTTTTGCAGTAAGGTCATGTGACTCAAGTTTGCTAAAGACTGGACTAACCTGTAAAAAAAATATAATAATAATGATAATAATAATAATAATTTGTGCTGTCAAATGATTATTCGTGATTAATCGCATCCAAAATAAAGGTTTTTGTTTACATAATATACAGTATATGTGTGTACTGTGTATATTTATTATGTATATATAAATACACACATATGCATGTTTATATATTAAATGTATTTATATATAATATAAATAATATAAATATATACATGTAAATTCATGTAAATATTTTCAAAATATATGTTTTATATGTGTGTATTTATATATACATAATAAATATACACAGTACACACACATATATTATGTAAACAAAAACTTTTATTTTGGATGTGATTAATCATGAGTAATCATTTGAGAGCACTAAAAATAATAAAATGTAAGTAAAATTAAATTAAATTAACTATGAGTGTCTTTTTAAAGTTTAAGACAAGGATGGAGGCAGAAAACAAATTCATGTCATTTGCACAAAGCATGAGTCTGATTTTAGAGTTTCATAGGTTAGGATACTTTTAATTAATTTATTTATTTATTTATTTATTTATTTATTTATTCTTTCATTTATTTATTCATTCTAGCCAAATTTGGACCAGTTTGTACATTCAAAGTTAAAATTCACTTGCATTTTGTCATTTAGCAGACACTTTCATCCAAAATAACTCAAAAATGAGGAAAATAGAAGCAATCAAAACCAACAAAAGCAACATTTTTTGGGGTTGGTGAAATAATAAAATTCAGTACACAAAGATGCTTCACTAGCTCCACTTTCATTTGCTACTGGCATGTTACTCAAAGTTTTAAATGTCATAAATCCATTTGGTCATTTTTGTACAGAATGGCCTGAAGATCATGTAACCCAAATTTGGCTAAGACTGGACATACTTTGCAGGTGCACAATATATATATATATATATATATATATATATATATATATATATATATATATATATATATATATATATATATATATATATATCTTACATACTGAGAGAGAGGGAGATTTATAGATATATGAACATTAAATTCCATAAAATAATAATGAAATAAAAAACATAAAGAAATTAAAATAAAATGAGTGACTTAAATTGGGATGTAGGCAGAAAACATTACCACTGAGTCATTGTCCATGACTAATTCGCCTGCCTCCCTTTGAATGTGCAGCTTTTCGGCTATTGCGCAAACAGTCTTCAGATGATTATGTCAAGGCTAATCAAATGCAAATGTTGTAAAAGTGTAGATGATGATGGGAACCCAGCCAGCCAACAAAATGAAACATTAAAGTCAAACTTCATATCAACTTTCTATCATTTTATTGCAAATAGCCCTTGGGTTCAATACCCTTGCTGCTTTAATATGATGCAAATCAAGAAAACTGCATGTTTGACATTAATCTATGATGCCTGTGTCCATGGTGAGCGGGACAGTGCATTCAGAAGCCCCTTTGGAGAAATGCAAGAATCCAGAGGTGGGGCAGGAACACAACTGGCCCGTTCAGAGAAAGTAATAGGCTACTAAGGGTCAAAGTGTAATGTTTGTGTTAAAATAAGTTCTCCTGTCCTAGTTTACTGCGACTAAAGATATATTTAAAGCAAAGAATATGATTAGACAAAGAAACAAAATTGTCAAAAACGAATATGTGTTTGCGCGTGTGTGGGAGAGAAAGAATAAGATCAGGAAGAACACAATGTGTGTGCTTACATATGCATGTGCATGCATCTTAAACACACCAACTCTAATTGTTCTCAGTTTTCCACTCAAATCTTGTTTCAGCTCTTTACCAGAGTTAACCATTACCTTCACTGACATATGTACTATACTGTCACTCTTTCATACTTAATACTGGAGAAGTGCTTGTATCACAGCCTTCAAAGTACTCTCTGTTTACCCACAACCTTTTTACTTTTTTCTGCTAGGGAGAACGGAACAGTCTTAAAAATAAAAATCACAGATATCAGCCTCACATAACTTGAGTTTAAATGCTTCAGCATCAGGGTCTTAGCTCAAGAGCCACTTGATATTCACATCACACCCAAAGGTCTGTGAAGTGGTGAGTAAAAAACAAAAGTTTGCCTTAATTAAGGAAAGGAAATGTTCCACAAACAAAACAGGAGCAGAAGCACCAAACTTTGGGAACCTTCAAAACACAAGCTTTGAGAGTTGTTACATAACCTATATTTAATGATCATCTGGTTATGGTGCACATTTTGAAGTAAATCACATAAAAATGTGAAAAAGAAACAGAATGAATAGTAATTACTCTCTTGGCACTAAATTCTCCTCTCATCTCTCTCAGAGCTCTGCCTTGTTTATGGTATTTAGAGATGCAGCATGAAAAACACATTTTTTTAACAATCCCAAAAGCATCACCAAAATGGACTGCCTGTAACAAACAGCAAAAAATAGACCGCCTCCCTCTTCCTGCTGGCAGAAAAGAGCCATTTCTGCTATTCCTGAAGAATTTATAAAAATCTCCATAGCAACTGTGAATCTGTCTATAGAAGCTTTGCACAAAGCATTATGGTTTATGACTTACATGAAGATAAATAGATAAAGTGGTAATTTTATTCCATCCTCTCTCTCATTCTTACCCCTGCCCTGTTACTATATATATTAAGAATATATTTATCCAATAATAAACCTACATCTTTGGGGAAGTCATGGCCTATTGGTTAGAGAGTTTGACTCCTAACCCTAAGGTTGTGTTCACTGCTGTGTGCACTTTGGATGGGTTAAATGCAAAGCCAAGTTCTGAGTATGGGTCACCATACTTGGCTATATGTCACTTTCTCACTAAAAGCTAGTACTATCCTGGTCACAGTTCACCCCAAAATCAAATGAAATACTTTAAGAAATTCAATTTTGAATAAAGAGAATTGTTTTTATGTAATTTTCTTATATTTTTACTACTGAAATCCAGTAATAAAAAAAATCTGTAATTTTTTTAATATATTAAAATCAGCAAATAAAGGCAGTATAACAAATACTATATATGAATAATAAATATATATATTTTTTTGTAAATGGAATGGGGTTTTATTGCATTACAGTAATGTTAAATAGAGAGGAAATCATGCTTAAGTGTCAAATTCAACAATGCAAAAAATTTTCTAACTGGCTTTACTCAAGCAAAATATGAGTCAGACATTTCCTTAATATATTGCAAAAGATTAATCCATTAATTTTCACTACCTTCCCTATATATATATATATATATATATATATATATATATATATATACACAGATATACTAAGAGTTATGTATATATATATATATATATATATATATATATATATATATATATATATATATATATATATATATATATATAGCAACATGGGTTATATAGGAGGTAAAAAAAAAAATACAGGTGCATTATTTCCACATATGAAAGAGGAAAATGAAATAAAGGGGACAACCAAAGAAAAGAGAAAAAAAATAAGAAGCAAAAATAATATCTTTAATATCTTAATTATTTCTTCTAGACTGCGGTTAGATTTTGGCTAAAAGCATCTGCTAAATGCATACATGTAAATGTCAGATTAAAAGAGACTTTTGTTTAATCTCACGTGTGCTTTATCAGACATCTCAGTATCTCAGATTGTGCTCAGATCTGCCAAGATACCAAATCAAATTTAGCCAAGATCAAATTATCTGCGTAATGATGCTTATATATAGCAATGAAAATCTATTGCTGTAATCTATTACTGGAAAGCTGGCATGAAACTCTATTGGGGAGCTGACATGCTGACATTACAGCAGTACCTAATATGCTGAACTTAATCTAAAACAGCATTTTTACAACTATATCATGCATGCCATTTTAAAAATCATATTCACTGAGAGGCTAATTAATTCATTAAATTAAAAATGTAAAATGTGAAATAATATTTTTTGTAAAATAATATTTATCACACCACAGGACTATGTAAAAATTAAACATTCAAGGTAAACAGGTGATTACAATGGTGAAAAAACTCAAATATATAGTTTGTTTTCATATTTCATATTCCCATTCATAAACACTAATGTTCCAAAGTTTGCTTAATCAAAAAATCTTGAAAAAAATGCATCAGTTTCCACAAAACATTAAGCAGCACAAGTGCTTTCAACATTGTAATAATAAAATGTTTCTTTAGCAGCAAATCAGCATATCTGAATGATTTCTAAAGTACTGTGTGACACTGAAGACTGGAGTAATGATGCTGAAAATTCAGCTTTGCATCACAGGAATAAATTACATTTTAAAACATATTAAAATAGAAACAACTTTTTTGAATTGTTTTTCAAAAAACACAATATTACTGTTTTTACTATGTTTTTGTTCAAATAATTGCAGCCTTGTTGAGCATAAAATACTTCTTTCAAAAACAGTAAAAAAATCTTTCTGACCCCAAATTCTTTAACAGTAGCATACATTATGACCCTAATACTGATGTTGTTCTCTTTCTGATGTTAATCTGTATGTCAAATATTGTCCCATTTGTCAGAATATGACAATAGTCCATAGTCCATTAAGTCTGAAGAGCTATGATCAGTAATATTTTCTTATAGCAGTGTTCAAGACAAACACTGTCTCCCTCAGGATCATTATTGATCCTGCAGACTTTTTCTACCCTTGCTGTTCCACCAAATCGTTCTGACAGTTGCAAGTTACAGCTATACTCACAACACTGCAATGTAGCAGCAAAGCTGGCCTAAGATTGCATTATAACAGCAGCTCTGGCCCACCATCTAAAGCCATTTCATTAAAACAAGCAACCCCATTCCAAACAAACAGCTTGCAAAAGCATTTTCTCTCCTCCTGAAAGCCTTAGGGAGACAACCTACACAAGCACAACTGTCCACAATCTGAGCAACGACTGACTGCCCTGGCCAATGACAAAAACAATATATGACAGTCAGTCACCTACTGTATGATCACGCCTGTCTCTCATCCATCCTTCTGTTCAGCTGCCGAGAACTGGAAATGACCTGTTATGTCATCCAGTGAATTTGAGTGAATGCTTTTCTAGACTTGTAAGGTTTGTCCCCTTCCCACACCCACAACGTACCCTCCACCAGCACACACACACACACATACACACACACACGTTATCACCTGGACTCTGACTGACACGCGAGGACAAAGGCAGCGCTACACAGTAATGTGTGTCCTACAGCCATGACATGAGCACTGGGTGCTTTTAGCAACTACGTAACTCCACAGATGGAAGCATGTGTCAGCAGTTAGACTGTAGATACATGACAGCACTGGTTTTATCACATGGTGTCAATCATTCATTCATTTACTCAAAAAACAATAAAAAAACACAGTGAACAACATAGCTGAGTGCCATCTGAGAACTAAAATTGCATTCAACTGAAATTAGAAGAAATTCATATACAATAAGAGTCATTTTTTACAATTTGCCAAGACAAACTTTCAATGATGGCTTGTCAAACCTTGTCTTGAAGTATAAACGTTTAAAAAGTTTTTTTTAATTTTAAATTTATACTCAAATTCAGAAAGGATGCATTAAATTTAACAAAAGTGACAGAAACAACATTTATAATGATACAAAAGATTTTGTTTTCAGATAAATGCTACTATTTTGCTCTTTTAATACATTTTTTATATCCTGAAAAAAAAGTATCATACTAATAAGCAATGTTTCTTAAGCACCAAATCAGCATATTAGGATAATTTCTGAAGGGTCATATGACACTGAAGACTGGAGTGCTGAAAATGTATTCTTGCATCACAGGAATAAATTAAATAATAAGTTAAAATAATTATTATAAATGTAATCATATTTGGCAATATTAAATGTAAGATACCTTTCAAAAACATTAAAAAAAAAATTTGAATGGTAGTGTAGGCCTACTTGATTTTTATATTATATACTTCTTTATATTTTCGAAATTATCTTTCATTTTATGCCTGCAGGGTGAAAGAACACTTAATTTCACAGAAACTATTACCTTTGTTGAATTCCTTTAAATTGTTCAATTAATTCAAATTCAGCTTCCTGGTGTGTGGCCACTTCAGGTACCTATGCAAAATACTCCTGTAAACGCTAACCAATAAAACAAAAAATGATAGATAAATAAAAAATAAAGCAATGAGACAAGTAAATGAAACTTTAGTTGCTCTCAGATTGTTCTCCTGAGAAAAAGACCCCAGTAATCAGTAAAGAAATTAATGTCTCAAACTGTGCCCAGCATTACCAAGATACCAAATTCTGAAATCACAAGTCATAAAATTCAAGAACTCCAACGTTTCTTATTAAATTCACCCAAGGTGACAGATCTTCTCAAAACCACCAAACAAGTAACCTCCACAAATGTCCCTTTGCAGTGATATTTTGAGTCTAAACTTGACTGGCAGATAACTTTTTACTGACCAGCATCTAAAAAAAAAAAATCCCTTGAGGTGAATTTGATGCTCAAACAGAAGACACTGGAGTCAATTCAAACCAAGATTGCAGAAGTTGTCGACAGTCCCAAAGTAAAAAGTGTCTTCTGGTTAAACATTAGGCCATTGCCCTGATCTCAAGAAGATAAAGTGTCTCCTGATCGAAGGGAGATAAATCAGAGTACGAACACTCACAACAAAGCAGAACCGCACCTAATGTTTGTGAGCATTCACCCTGCTCTCTCCTGTTCCATTCAATGATATCTGTCCTGTTTTATTCCACAACACAGTAAACCAGTTGCACTGCAGCCCAGCTGTTTGATAAACATGCAGTAGAAATACAGGCAAAGCATCACAGCATTGTTTGAGTGTTTACACCAGAACATTTACAAGTACCCTCAGTCAGGGATGCCATGTACTGTAAGCAGTTGTTGTTTTTAGCTGAATTGATGTGCTTTACAAGCAAACAATGACATGTTTGCAATAATTTAGAGACTTGCGTGTCAGGAAACACCAAACTGATTATATTGACTAATGATTCCTGATTATTATTAATGATGACCTGTGATTCACAGCTTCTGAATATTTCAGTGGTTCTCATTCCTATAAAATCACAAATATATTGCATTTATGACAGGGCGCTCATCTAATAATAATAATTAAAATGAATAATACAATAAAAAATAAAATAAAAATCTTTGCATTTTATCAGAAATTTATGGATTTGGCAAATGCTATTATCCAAAGCAACTTACGAAAGCAGAACAAAAGCAATTCGCCAAGGAGCCAGTAATATTCATAATAAATTTAGGAAGGTAAGGTCACAGATCTTTTCAGTAGCTGGTCCAGCACCTAAGGGCCCCCAGAGTCCACCCTTTTAAAGAACAATGTCCAAGCAATAAAAATTTCCTTGGTTAATCCCCAAAACTACAATAGCAGTCTTGAGTTGTAGTGAGATGTAAAGAGGCTTTTGTTTGACTTTAGTTTATCACTTCGAGCTGCCACGGGATTATTACAGTGCAAATGAAATTCAAATGTTGGCTTACAGCTAATCAGATTCCTCATTAGGAGCTCTGAAAAGAAGAAACCATCAAACATCATGACCTGATAGTGGCCTTCTGACGTCTTCTGATACTTGACATTTGATGTGTTTTGCATGCTCCTTGAATTCTGCTGAAAGTAGTGTGACTTGCTGTAAGCCTTTTCCATAATCAGAAGTTCACTGAAGTTCAGCACTGATCTGGCTGTGGAATTTAGATGCTAACCTTTAGTACATTGTGGGTTAAGGCACATAGCTGTTACTAGCACATTTACTTTAACAGTCAAAGCAAATGGGGTTTGAAAAGTATTGGGTCAAAATGTTTAAATGCACCATACAGAAAATACATTCTTTCTATATATTTTTTTTATTATTATAAACCACTGGGAAACAAACAGATTACAATTTGCAATTTAAGACTGAACATTCATGGAAGAAATCTTGATATATCCTAAGGATTCTTTCAGAATTCTTCAAGATTTTGTTATAGTGTAAAGCTCAGAAATACTTTCACATCTCTCACATATTGGAGTAGAATTTTCTTTAAAACAGAAATAGCTAGTAAATTTTACAAATAATTAGAAACAAATGACAAGTAACACATTAACATGACATTTTGAAGTACACAGTCTATTGTTGTATAATTTGTAAAAATAATTGGTGTATAAAGCATTTTCACTTAGAAATTGCTAGCAAATTTCATAAATAATTATGGCAAATGGAAAGTAACACATTTAATTAAATGTGAAATTTTAAAGTATAAAGAATGAAATTATAATCATACTTGTTAAACATACTCCAGTAATCATTATTTACAACTTCAAAAATCATCTGTTTTTTAAGACACACACACACACACAACACACACAAACATATATATATATATATTATATATATATATATATATATATTATATATATATATCTATATATATATAGTGCCTTGCGAAAGTATTCAAACCCATTAATTTTTTCACGTTTTATATTGCAGCCTTATGTTAAACTGCTTTAAATTCCTTTTTTTCCCACATCAGTCTTCACTCCATACACCATAATGACAAAGCAGATAACAGGTTTTTAACATCTTTGCAAATTTATTAAAGATGATAAAATTAATTGATTGATTTGATTGAATTATTATTATTTTGTGGTGTTGTTGTTTTTTTGATGAGGATTATTCATTTTAACAGCATTTATTCTAACAGCTGAAAATGCAAATTAGAGCAAAGACCAAGTCCTGAGGTAAAAAAAAAAAAAAAACCTGCCTGTTGAGCTTAGAAAAATGATTGCGTCAAGCCACACATCTGGGGAAGAGTTCAGAAAAAATTCTGCTGCATTGAAGGTTCACAGAAGCATGTAACCTTTATGTATCCGTAATGGAAGATGTTTGGAACAATCAGGACTCTTCCATGAGCAGGCCTCCTGACCAAACTGATTAATTGATGGAGAAGGGCTTTATTTAGAGTGGTGACCAAGAAGCTGATGGTCTCTCTAGTTGAGCTCCATGATCATATGTGGAGATAGGAGAACTCTACAGAAGGACAAACATCACTGTAGCACTTCACTGATCTAGTCTTTATGACGGTGTGGCCAAACTCAATTGTCTCCTCAGTGAAGACACATAAAAACATACTTGGAATTTGCAAAAAGGCACCTACAGGACCCTCAGACTGTAAGAAACAAGATTCTCTGGTCTGATGAATTCATCATGTTCAGCTGCAGGGACTGATGGACTTGTCAGAGTAGAAGAAAAGCTCAATGCACCAAAATATTGAGATAGCCTTAAAGAAAACCCAGTCCAGAGCATTCAGGACCTCAGACCGGACAGAAGGTTCACCTTCCAACAGGACAGTGACCCTAAGCATACAGCAAGAGTGGCTTATAGACAAACTCTGTGAATGTCCTTGAGTGGCCCAGTTACAGCCTGAGCTTGAACCCAATCAAATATTTCTGGAGAAACCTGAAAATGTGTGTTTGCCCCCATCCAACCTGACAGAGCTTGAGAGGTGAAGAGGTGAGGTGAAGAATGGCAGATAACTGCCAAATGCTGATGTGCAAAGCTTGTTGCATCACACCCAAAAATACTTGAGGCTGTAAAGGTGCTTTAGCTAAGTACTGAGTTAAGGGTTTGAATACTTATGCAATGTACTTATTTCAGTTTTTTTATTTTTTATAAATTTACAAAGTTGTGACAGTTCGGTTTTTGTTTTGCCATTATGGTGTATGAAGTGTAGATTGATGTGAAATAAAAAGTTATTTATTAAAGCAGTTTAATATAGGGCTGCAAAATAAAACGCAAAAAATAAATAAATAAATATTGAAATACTTTCACAAGGCACTGTGTATACAGATTGCACTCACAAAGAGTAATATCTCTAGATTAAATCTGAATATAATAGCCTAAATATAAATGTAAATTAAAAGTAAAACTGACTATAGAAATTTCCAAATTTCCACAACTTTCAAGAAAAAGTATGCCTTTTCCATGCCTGGAAATCATAATTTTAAAATTCCTTAAAACATTTCTCACTGTGAAACAAATGAATAACCCCAGCCCCCCTCCCCCTTCTTTTGTCTTTTTTTTTTTTTTCTACTGCAAAATATGACATTTAATTGAATGTTACATGCCATTTGTTTGTGAAATTTATTATAAATTTCAGAGTAAAAACTGTTTCTAAACTTGTTTTTCAGTGTAGAAAGAAAAGCTGAGATAGACGGATTGACTGATGTTGAGATACAGTAGATGGAGAGAACTAAAGTTTACATAAGTTCATCCATCATCTGATATCTCAATGCACCACTATAATACTCCAACGTTAGGACCTCACATCTGCACCAATCTTTTCTGTGTAAAATTCAGCCTCAGATGTCACGTATGGAGCTTTCTTTTATCTTATCTGCTAGCAGAAGTTCATTAAATCTGATAAGACACTGTTCCATGCTCTTGCAGATTACAATCTGAATTGCATAACATTGCCAAACTGAGAGTTAATGATCTCTACTCACCTGGTCCAGTCTAAATCAGGTGTGCTCAGAGTTTTCTGCATAAGGCCAGAGATGTGGAAGCCGTTGAAATCTCGTTAGGTATTTCAAGTCCGATGCTATCTGTGGAGCTGGATTGGTGTTATTCCTCTTTCCTATGGAGAATTCCAGAGTGCAGCACTCTCCTCTCTTGCCTCCTCCTCACGCTTTTACTGCAGTAGCCCAAGATCAAGGCACAGTCCCACCACAAATCTCTGACACACACACACACACACCAGAAAGCAGAGGCGCTTGTAAGAACTGCTCTCTCTTACTCTTTCTCTGCTTTTGTGCTTGTCTTTCATAAACACCCTCTCTTTTTACCCCCTTCTTTCTTTTTTACTCACTCCTGCTCTCTCTCTCTTTCTCTCTCTCTCTCTCTCTCTCTGGCGGAGGTTGGGGTTGCAGCAGCGGGACTCTTGCCAGTAACTCAGCTGTATGCAGTATTGATGGAGTTGCTCAGGGATGCTAACACAGCATGAATTTTCCCAGCGCTCCACTTTCCCTTTCACTGTTCACCCCTCCTGTACCTCTGTTGCTCCTTTTTGTCACTCCCCCAACCTATCAGTCTGGTTCCTTTGGTTGACCGCTATCTAAATCACTCTATTCCTATGATCTCTTTTATTCTCCTTAGTTTTATTGAACTTGTTCTGTCTCAAATGTATTACATTGTGGGTTTAATCTGCTGATTAAGCAGATCAAATCTCAGGTTCTCGCTGCATTACTGTATATGCTGCCCCTGTGGGTGATCTTTCTACAGATAATTAGTGCTCATTAGTGTCGCTACCTATTATTTTTGCTCATACTTAGGTTTAGGAATTTGAATGAACCTTTAACCCTGAGTAACGCTGAGTGGTTTTCCCATCCTGTACTCTTCGTGCTGTGGACAAGAATTAAAAATTAGTTGTTGAAAATATGTGTGCTACAATTTTGTAATTTTTTTACTTGATCAATAATAAAAAAGGGCTCTGACTCAGGCCAGTATACAACAACTTAGAACACCCTAGCATACTAAATACTACAGTACATACTAACAACCAAGCTACAACATAGCAACGGACTAACAATGCTTTTTCATAGCTGATTCCTATTTCAGTTTCAGTCCTATTTCAGCAAATTAACCAATTCTGATACTGCTGTGCTTCAAAACATTATTCTTAGACAGGGGTAAGAGGAAAAGAAAATTCCATTGAAACCACCCCCAATTCAATATTTAAGATTTTCTTACAATATTTCGCTCATAGTGAACAGTGAGCTGCTCTGCCTGCTACAGTATTCTCTCTTCTTTGTGTCTATCTTCAGCATCTCTGGCCTCTGTTAGCAGCCGTTTACAGACTGCGTAATTTTTCCACACAAATGATAATTTTGAAAATGATTACAATGCAGTTTGTGTGCAATTCCGGTATAGAGATAAAACTATCACAAAATTGGCAACCGGCCAATCTCTATATCGGTATTCACCCTTCACCGGGAGTTTGATTGACAGGCGATCCAACCAATCATAACAGCGAATCTGCCAATTTTCCAGACAGACTAACCAGACAGTAGATTAAATTAACGTCAGTGAACTTGAATTTGAAAAATGGTGTGTATTGATGTCATTCCGTGGGTTGAAACAAGATACCTTCTGAAGTTCATTCCTGTTCATTTTGTACTAACTAGTAAAGAGGAATATATTATTGGTTCATGTGCCGCTTGAACTGAGCCGCTACAGTGATCTTTTACGACACATTAAAGAGCCACAAAACTATTTATTGTTTGAATTTCTTTTTAAAAAATGACAAAATTTGAAAGCTGACACTTTCAAATCAGTCTTGTCTGTCGGTGCGTTGTCAGTGTCCTCTTGAATGTATTTATCACTGCATGAGAACATGATGTGTAGTGTGAGAGATATATGGCTTGTCGGAAATCTTTGCTAAGGGTAAGTGGCACACAAACCAATTGCTGTCATTTCCAATTTATGGCCGGTTGGCCAGTTGACCAGTGCAACTCTGACTAAAAACCACCAGAACACTATAGAAACTGCATAGCGACACACTTAAACAGTTTAGAACACCCATACAACTGCCTGCTTTAACAACATGCTTAAAACATCCAGAAAAACTAGAAAACTGCATACCAACATTCTAAAACCACCCAGAATACCGCAGTATGGCAATACTCTAAATGTACTTAAAACCACCCTAAACACTCTAAACAACACTCTAAAAAACACTCAGAATACCCTAGTATCTGCATAGCAATACACTAAAACATAAAAACTGTGTAGCCATGCACTAAAAACCAACCAGAGCACCCAAACTACATAACAATGTCATGTTCAGGGTGGAGAGATGTGACGAGGACTCAAAGATGCAGGAAATGGGCTCTTTAGAGGAGCTGAAGTGGAGCTGAAGTGGATGTTGTCACCTCAGGTGATTCTCAGTGGGAATTGGAGCAGGCCCAAGAGTGGACTTTGAGGGCTCCCAGACTGGAGTGAGCGAAGGAGTGAACTTATAGACTTGATTAGGCTCTGGAGTGGACTCGTAGATGGGAACAAATTCTGGAATGAATTCGTAGACTTGAGCGGGCTCTTGATTGAATTCTGAGGGCTCCTGGACTGGAGCGGGCTCCTGAACTGGAGCGGGTTCGTGAGTGGACTCTGAGTGCTCCCGGACTGGAGCAGACTCTGGAGTGGACTCTTTGAGTGCTCCTGGACTGGAGCGGGCTCTGGAGTGGACTCTGAGGGCTCCTGGACTGGAGGGGGCACTGGAGTGGACTCTGAGGGCTCCCGTTCTGGAGCAGACTCTGGAATGGACTCTGAGGGCATCTGAACTGGAGCAGACTCTGGAATGGACCGTGAGGGCTCCTGGACTAGAATGGGTTCTAGAGTGGACTCTCGAGCAGGTTCATGAGTGGACTCTGTGGGCTCCCGGACTGGAGCGGGCTTAGGAGTAGACTCTGAAGCAGCCCATGCATGCAGAACAGCCATGAGGTGAAAGGCAAAGACAACCTTCTTGATTATGGCTGCAGCACTGAAATTGGGCAGCTCGGTGGCGACTTCTGAGACCACCAGAGTCGGATCCTCCAGGACCACCGGACATGAGACCACCAGAATTGGGTCCTCCAGGACCAGGACTTGAGACCACCAGAGTCGGGTCCTCCAGGACCCCCAGACAAGGGACCACAGGATTTGGGTCTTCCAGAACCACCGGACAAGTTAACAGTCTAGAGATGCCAGCAGCTCGCACAGACCTCAGCTGTGGGTCTACCAAACTGGAAGCCAGTTTTAAAAGCCTTGGGCCCACCTTGTGAAGAGGTTTGGACTGGCAGCTATTCTGTGGAGAGGCTCTGGAAAGCCAGCCATGAAGAGACAAGACTCTGGAGTGGCGGCCATGACGGAACGAGACACTGGTGTGGTGGCCATGACCGAACGAGACTCTGGAGTGGCGGTCATGATGGGACGAGTCTCTCGAGTGGCAGCCATGTCGGGATGAGACTCTGGAGTGGTGGCCATCTTGTGAAGAGTCTCTGGACTGACAGGAGTGGACCTTGCTGCCCTTCTCTTTCTCGATGGGGGTTGAAGAGGTGTCCTGGACTTGACTTGTCAAGGAAGGTGGGGATGGGACAGTCCCTGCAGGTAGAGTCTGGTGGTGGTGTACTACCTTTCCCTCCTTGCGGAGCTGCAAGTAACTGGAGAAGTTCCAGTAATCCCAAAATTCTGGCAGTTCCATCTCCCAATGCAGTAGGGGTTTGGCCAGGCTGAGGTTAAAAATGTCCTTTAGAAAAGAGTCATTGTAGCCCAGCCCCTCCGCTTCCCTACAAAACTCCAGGGCGAACTCCCTCAGGTCAGTTCCTCAATGTCGGTGGGAGTTCAAGGTTGCGTTGGTAGAGCGTTGGTAGAGGGGGCTGCAGGAAGTGGAGGCTGGTGGATCATATGAGCCCAATCGCCGCTGAGTCTTCATGTTGACTTCTTTGTTCTGTCACGGTTGGGGTGGAGAGGTGAAGATGCAGGAAATGGGCTCTTTATTAATAGTAAAAAATAAACAAAACTAACAAAAACCACCCCAAAGAGGACAGGCAGGAAGGCCAGAACAGGGCACAGCATGGCAAGGCAAGGAAAGGCCAAGACAGGAACAGGTAGAGCAGGCCCAAACCAGGAACACACAGACAGATCTGACCACATACAACAACGAAGAAGCACAGAACTGCAAGCACAAGGAAAATAAATGGGGAGATAAACGAGGAGGGTAACAAGGGAGACACAGGTGAAGTAACTGAAACAATAACGAGACAACAAGAAGGGCGGGGTCAGACAATAGACTGAAGAGCACATGGCACCAACAAACACAATGACAAGCCATGTTCTCACAAACAGACACAGGAGTGCCCTCTGGTGGCCGTCCAGGGCACACCAGCTGAAGACTGTGACAAACAGCACACAAAAGCCAATCAGAACACCCTGACAACTACACAGCAGCAACATGTAAAAAACACTCAGAACACTCTACCAACTATTAAGCAACACACTAAAAACAATCAGAAAACCAAAGTAACTGCATAGCCATGCATTAACAAAACACTCTAACAACTAGCAATGTGTTAAAAATTACCCAGAACACCGTAGCAACCATCTACCGCTGTAGCAACTATACACTAACCTTAACAACAAACCCTAATGTAAAGATCTAGCTCTTTTTTGCCTCATGTGTGTATAACTGCCTTTGAAAATGAGTAAAAAGTTGTCTGACGATACTTACAGTCTTATTATTTCTGAAATGGTCATGAGGCCCTTTTTGCTGTGCTCATCACAAAAATGGGAAATATATGAACTTATATGTTTTTTTATTATTTTGTTGTGTTGTAGGATAGGAGGATTGGTTTCAGTTGATTTTGTGAATGGATGTGAAATGATGATACAATGATTAAAGTTGTGCTTGCCAGTTAGATGCAAACAACAGTTTTAGATATCTCTATGTGCAAAAAGAAAAAACAGTATGTTGTTTGTCACAATGCATTAAGGCAGCAGTAAATACACCCATTGCATTAGGGATTCAGTCTTGCACCAGCAGTCTGTTTTTACTGCAGTCTTCTGACATCTCTGCAGCATCTGCCAGCAGGTACAATCAAACTTAACTCTATCAGCAAGCAAAAATCCTGGTAGAACATCTACTTGTGAGGCCCTCTGCTGGCAATGGAGGAAAGTCACCAAAAATTTGAGGTGAAGAGCTGAGGAAACATCACCTCAAGGATAAAAGGACAAACATGATAAATCATTTCAGGAGGCACTCATTCCCTTCACCAGAAATGACCTGTCCCAGTGCACAGAGGCATACAGGTCACAGCATAATATATAGAAGGTCACAGATCTGATGAATTATGAATTAGCCTTATTCCGTGTTATGAATGTTAATGGCTTCTTCCTGTGGATGTGCTTTTCCTGCTGGTTTTAACCCCTGTGGAAGAATTGATAGCTTTAGATTTTCAAGGATACAATTGCTTATTAATAAGGTTAGTACCTAGATGGAAATTAATAATATTTTTGTTTAGAAATATTGGCGAGTACAATAAAATTAAAAATCTATTGGTTATGATAACACATTAGATTAGATATAATTTTATTAATATAATATAGGAATGAAAATATGTAATATATATACAGGACACCACCGTTGAAAAGTTAGGGTCGGTAAGGTTTTTTATATTTTATGGTCACCATTTTATGGCTGCATTTATTTGATCAAAAATAAAGTAGAACAGTAATAATGCAAAATATTATCAGAATTTAAAATAACTGTTTTCTATTTTAATACATTTTAAAATGTAAGTTATTCTTGTAATGACAAAGCTGAATTTACAGCATCATTACTTGTCTTCAGTGTCACGTGATCCTTCAGAAATCATTAATATGCTGATTTGCTGCTCAAGAAATATTTCATGTCATTGTAAACAGTTGTGCTGCTTAATATTTTTGTAACAGCTGATACATTTTTACATTTGTCAAGTTTCTTTGATAAATAGAAAGTTTGAAAGGATTATAAAAATGGTTTATACAAGGTTTATAACAATATAATGGACTGATGATGACAGAACAAATGAACAAAAAAAAAAACATAAAAAGGAACATTGTCTGATTCTAGAGTGCACACTTTTTAACACCAATTCAACACCTTTATCTCTGCAACATAGATGTGCTTTCAGATATTAACAAGGGATGATATCAGCAGTTAAGCACTTAACATCTGTATATGGATGTATGCTCACTAACTGCAAGCCAAAGGCACACACTCTTTTCATTTGTACCCGCTGACCTCTGTGTTTCACAGGAAACTCTTATCTAAACTCTACGCTAGATGGGTTTCACTGGCAAGATTAGCTGAGCACTAAAAGGTAGCATGACCGTCCTAGACAAGAAAAAAGAATTCATTGTTTTCAACTTCTGCTTCAGCTGTGGATTGTCTCTCCCTATTTGTCTTCTTTCATTTCCTTTATATATTTGTTTTAATGTTGTTCTAACTGATGCCAAAATATCCATTAGGAATGTTAGGCAGGCTACACAATGTTTGCTATCCCAAAAACACTTCACAACAGAGGAATGGAGGCATTTGGAGTGGGGTCTAATCAAATTATATACTTTTATTTAGTTTTTTTTCTTCATTCATCCATCAATACATAAAACTTATGGCTTGATTTAACAATAATTCAACATAAACATATTCAGTCAATAACTGACTTCATTATGCTTAGGGAAATTCATCTTTGAGCTGCTCTGAAACTTAAGACGTTCTTTGGAATGGAATGACAGAATTGTAATTTCTAGGTGAATTATCTCCAAGAACAAATCTGTTACAATTAAAATGTTTTCAGTTAATTTCAGTTTTATGATTATGGACAGAATACAGATCCCAAAATAAAATGATAATTACAGATTTATTCAGACACATACTATATTCTCAATTTGAAAAACTTGCATTACAGCATTAACCATAACTGGCAATGCTACCATTGATAAAACATACTGTTGATAATAAAAAAAGTGTCAAATAATGCACACACAAATAAAATAAAATAAAATAAAATAATAAAAACTAAATAAAAACAAATAAATATATATATATATATTATATATATATATATATATATATATATATATACACACATACATACATAGATACATACATACATACTAAACAGTTTAAATGTTTTTAAATCTATACCAATAGGCCACTGATTTATTTTCCAAAGAGGGCTTTGAAAGTTTCCTGACAGCTTCAGAAAATTCTGTCCAAATGCTTCCACGTCATGCATAACATTAACTGAGTTTTTGGTCCAATGCATTAACAGTTCAAATAAATCAGCTCACAAATCTCTCAAGTCTGCAGAGATTGATTCTTATGTTAAAGAACCGAAGCATTACTAACAGTATAATTTAGCTCTCAAGGGGATGAATAAATATAAAAAAATCACCATGCAAGTAACTCCTCCGATGCAATTGCAACTCTGATTAAAACAAGTTTGATATTTCATCATAAGTGTGACATGATTGTTTTGTAAAGCTGAGTGAATATTTTCAGCCTTAAGATGAAATCTAAGCTATATGATTTCCGTCTTTCTGTAATGCTGAGTTTTCGGGCGTTGTTCTTGATTGCGAGCTAGAATTTTACTTTGCAGCTTTGCTTCATGATCGCCCATGCAAACAGCAACAAAAAGAAAAGCCCCTCCAACAACTAACAGAAGTCCAGCAAACCAGGCAGAAAACATGGCCTCTCCATACTCCCATCTGGGCATCACATCTGGAAGATTCTCATCCCAGAACTTCACTACCATTATATACGCCATTAGTGAAACAGGTGCGAGGGTCGTGATCCCCGACACAACGATAAACACTCCACCGAGGATGAGCAGCGTCCTCTTCATCCTCTTCCGCCCGGCACCAATCTCAACACCTTGGAGTCCGAAAAAAGCAGCCGCCACACCGAGGAACCCCGTCGCAATGGAAATGCACATGAGAATCCGTGAAGCTAAAGTGTCTAGTGGAAGGGCTAAAAAAGACTCAAAGGCTTTGCAGTGAATGCCAACTTCCTCTGTGTAGATACACATGTGCCAGAGACCCTCATACCAGTTTTCCATCTCATTCAGATCCGAGTTCATCGTCTTCCATAGTGGCAGGAAAGTTGTAATAAAGGTTGTGACTAAACCTCCGAAGGACACAAAGAGCGAAGCTCTCTGGACAAACTTAGTGGTGAACAGCACCATGTTAAAACTTGTCTGTTCTCTTGGTTTGTCTGTCTGTCCATCTGAGATTTTCAACCCATACATCTCGTCTAGTCTGGACTGGCTCCTCCTTTGCTTTAATAAAAACCCACCTGTTCTTGCCGGATAATCCAGCAGCCTTTCACAACGGTGGGATTGTTTTTCAAACTGATGAATATCTTTACCGAGGACAATAACTTCTTTTTAAAGAGGAAATACGATATGTCCAGTTTTAAGTCTGTGCAGGAAGCCTGAACAGAGCGCAATAAGACTTTATTGAGATTGAGGTAGATGAAACAAAGGAATTAAAAAGAGCTTCAAATAAACCTCTGGTGAAATGTGTTAAAAGAGCCTTTTTCCTTTGTAATTGTAGCTGATGATGACTCAGAAGTTATACTAAAGAGTTTTTGGATGCTGTAACTCAGGATGTATCAGGGTAACAGCTGAATGAATGATTGTTTGCTTTGAGAACACTATGTACCACAGGTTTTTTCTCTGAAGCTCCTCTGATTTTCGGAGATCAGTGGTTGGAAATCGGACACCTTGTCCTATGCTGAGCTGAGCTGAGCTCATCCATACCTCACCATTTGTCCTTGAACACCAAATGTGGATATCTTCTCCTTTATGTATAGGCTAGATTTAAAGGTGGCACAATCTTAAGTTTTATCCTTAGTAACTCATTCAATACATTACCATTTAAATTTGGGGTGAGTATGACTTAACTTTGAGGAATTAACAATCTTATTCAGCAAGGATGTATCAAATTCAGCACTGATAATAAGAAAAGTTTCTTGAGTAACAAATCAGCATATTAGTTTTACAATCCAAAAAGGAAGGTTCATCCAAAAAAAGTCCTCTATCCATAATATTGCTTTCTTCAGTGAGAAAGTGGTCTCATCTGAATCAGGAGATAAATATGCACAGATCAAATACCGTTTACAAGTGAAAACAGACCAAAACAGTTCTAAACAAATTTGTTGGTGGATTTTAATGCGAGAGGACAACAGGGAATGGACTTTTTCCACTGAAGAAAGGATTGTTATGGATCATTTTAAGTAAAAATGTCTTGGATTTGTTTATGTAAACACACTTTTAACAAGACATTAATTGATAGACTGGAGTGATATGGATTACTGTTTTTATCAGCTGTTTTGTCTCTCATTCTGATGGCACCCATTCACTGAGGATTCATTGGTGAGCAAGAGATATAATGCTACATTTCTCCAAACCTGTTCTGATGAAGAAACAAACTCATCAACAGCTTTGACAGCCTGAATTTTCAAGAAATTTTCGTTTTTGGGTGAACTATTCCTTTAATTTAACCCTAACCTTTTGATGGAAACAAAAAAGAAAAACTAGGGCCTCTTCAGTCAACTCTAAAATTATGGTAATGTTCCGAGACATGTTTAATCACTAACAATGCCAGATAATAGTAAAGTCTGATCTTTGAGGCTGTGTGGCCTGAGAGATGCCCAGGTGCGGTTGCAGCTCCTGGCATCATATGAGCTTCTCTGAAAAGAATGATCCCCTTTGTGCTGCTATCCAAAACCTTTAATTTTTCTCTCATCACCACTGTCTCAGCTTTTATCGTGTTCTGTTTAAAATGACAGCAAACAGCATTTCAGATAATAATGTTTATATTTTGTTCCAAATTGTTTGAGGACATCAGTGATTTTGACTATTTAGTGAAGTGTTACACATATCATTCAAATAATCTTCTCATTAAAGGTGCTGTATTTTAGCCATTTTGCTTAAACTACATGAACTCTTCTCCAAAACCTTAAACTTTTCTTACTGGATAAAAAGCACAAGTTGTATAAAGAGCATTGGACTTCAGTGATATCTGTCAGGTAGTAGAGAAAGTTTATACATGGAATTTGAAAAAAGTTACTTTCAGCACTTTTAAATAGCATGCTAATGTAGTCTTATTAACCACATTGCACAAAGGATGAATGAGCAGATACTTATAGATTTGTTTCTAGCCATCTGTCATCCATGGTAACTCCCCTCAAGCAATCTCGTCTACATTCTCCCTCTTGTCGTTTACAAAATATATATGCATAAGATAAACCACAAAACATAGTTTGCTGACATTACACAATTTATTAAGGTATATTACCCACAGGGCCGACAGAACACTCCGCTTCATCTCAATGATTACAGTAAAGCATACATGAGTCTTAACATTGACTGTTGTGATGATACGCTTATATAATTATATTATGCCATAACTGCATAATAACGAGCACTGACATAATTCAGGATAATAAAAGCATCACAGAATCACTACAAGGTACAGGAATAAATAAAGTACTACCATTTTCAGAAAGTGCAGTAGATCAAGTGTAGGTCATATTTCATCACAAATATCCAAAAAAAAAAAAAGACATTTTGCTTAAAGAATTAATATATTCTACAATAGCACAATTTTAAGTTATAAAGAAGGTAGAAGTAATGAAATCAAAATGGTAATAATAATAATAAGTAATGAATCTAAACAAATGGGGAGTACTGCTGGAAGGACGAGATTTTGCATAAGTCTTTGGTTAATTTTTTTTTATCTCTATCGCTGACATACATATACGTATACGTATATATGTATATATATATATATATATATATGTGTATACGTATACGTATGTATGTATTTATGTGTATTTTTTTTATAGTTTAGTTATCTATATTATATATATATATATCTATATACAGTACAGGTCAAAAAGTTTGGAAACATTACTATTTTTTATGTTTTTGAAAGAACTTTCTTCTGCTCATTAAGCCTGCATTTATTTGATCAAAAATACAGAAAAAATGTAATATTGTGAAATATTATTACAATTTAAAATAATTGTTTTTAAATTTATTATACTTTAAATTATCATTTTTTTCTGTGATGCAAAGCTGAATTTTTAGAAATCATTCTAATATGATGATTCATTATCAAAGTTGGAAACAGTTCTGCTGCTTAATATTTTTTCAGAACATGTGATACTTTTTTAGGATACTTTGATGAATAAAAAGTAAAAAAAAAAAAAAAAAAAAAAAAAAAGAAGCTATGTTTTTAAAATATATTTTGTAATAACAATATACACTACTGGTCAGTAATTTGGGGTCAGTAATTTTTTTTTTTCTTTCTTTTTTTTAAATAAAATCAATACTTTTATTTAGCAAGAATGTGTTAAATTGATAAAAAGTGATAGTAAAGAAAATATATTATTAGAATATATATTATTAGAATTTTATTTTTTTTTTTTTAGAATGCAGGTTCTTTTTTAACCTTTTTATTCATCAAATATATTAGACAGCAGAACTGTTTCCAACACTCATAATAAATCAGAATATTAGAATGATTTCTAAATGATCATGTGATAGACTGGATGGTTACATGTGACACTGAAGGCTGGAGTAATGATGATGAATATTCAGCTTTGCATCACAGGAATAATTTTTTTTTTTTTTTTAAAGTATCTTCAAATAGAAAACTATTATTTTAAGTTGTAATAATATTTCACAATATTACTGTTTTTTTTTTCTGTATTTTGATCAAATAAATGCAGGCTTGATGAGCAGAAGAGACTTCTTTCAAAAACATTAAAAATAGTATGTTTAATGTTTCCAAACTTTTGACCTGTACTGTATATATATATATATGTATAAATATATATATATATATATATATATATATAATATATCTATATATATATATATATATATGTATATATATATCATACATACATACATATATAAATATTCATTTATAAAATCAACTTCCCCCATTCCCATAATTGTATTAATGTCTCAACTTCTATATATTCTATATTAATATAAACAACTCCATGCCCGATATTTTTGTAGGATTTAAAAATGTCAGACTACTTCATCAACTGTTCAAAGTCCGAGATTCTGCTTATCACTAAATTGAACTGGGATGCTGAGGTCAATAATTATCCTTTTAGACACATAGCTAAGACACTCACAGTAAATATCTGGGGAGTTGTTCAATCTTAACCACATACCTCTCCTGGAAGAAATAAAAAATAATCTTGATAGATGGAAAAAAACTGCCTCTGTCTTTAAACGGCCGCATATCAACTGTTAAAGTGAATATTTTACCAAAGATAAATTACCTTTTTTTCATTGATTTCTGTGATTCCTCCTCCAGGTTGGTTCTCCTCTCTGGACAGTGCAATTATTTTTATTTTTATTGAAATAAATAACAAGCCTCATATAAAATTATCCAGCCTGCAGAACCAAAACAGTATGGGAGCACTTGGAGACAACCCCACTATGGTACAATCCCATGTTTCTTATTAATAAAAAGGCCCATCCATTTTACAGCATGGAGTCAGAAAGGGATAACCAGCCTGGGTCAAACTGTACTCTGGTGGCCTGCTCATGACATTCGACCAAATTAAACTGAAATATAAACATTCCAAACCAAGCCGCCGTTCAATACATACAGCTAAAAGAAGTAATAAGAAAAATAGTTGGTTCAAGAAACTTAAAACAAGGTCACTCCCCTCTTTTCCAAGCCCTTTCACTTTTAAAACCGAAGAAACCGCTGTCGCAAATATATAAATTCTTAATAACATCTGACAAATCAATAGCAAATCCCACTCAAAAATGGACTACAGACATTGGTTTAGAGAATGTTAACTGCGCAAACAGTCTGCAACAATATATACTCTGTCATGTAACAGTAAAATTCAACTGATTCAGTACAAACTGCTACATAGCATACAACCCATAAAATAATTCTAATGGGATATACAGATAAATGTGCACATGTCCAACTTACATTGATAATCATTTCCATGCTTACTGGGATTGTAGGTATGTTCAACGCTTTTGGTCAAATGTCATGCACAGGCTATCAGAAATTCTTGGGCTCAGCATGTGTCCGAAAATAGCATTACTTGGCAATATATCCAAACACAAAGAACAATTTTTTACTCAGTGCACTAACTACAGCTAAAATACAATCTTAGTGTATTGGGAAAGACAGAAAAAAGCTATCGACAAACCTCTGGTTTAATCTTCTAAAAACACATTGCAATATGGAAAAATTTACAGCATCTATAAAATCTAAGTTTGTAATTTTTTAGTCTTGTCTGGTCCCCCATTCCTTACTTCATCTCCTCATTGCACTCCAAATCTACACTACTACAACTTGCTATGAAACAAAAATCCAATTTAAAACAGTGTAGCTTATATTGATGTCCTTTCAATGTGTATTTAAGTCCTTATTTATTGTGTGTCTGTATATATATATTATATATATATATACATTATACATATATATGTGTGTGTGTGTGTGTGTATGTGTACATATTGGTGTACATGTGTATAAGGTCTCAATAAAAAAAAAAAAAATAAAAAAAAAAAAAATTTTAAACATTTGGACTCATTACAGTAATATAGAAGGAAAATGTTTGCAACTGTCATGAAAAAAGGCAAAAAAGAAATACGGGGGCCCTAAAATGGGTTCATTTTCTTTATACAATACACCTTTTTTTTTTTTTTTTGGGGGGGATTTTGAAATGAAAAATGACCTGGACATTTTTTGGTGTTTTTTCAAAGCTTTACTTATGTGGTATACATAATTATATTTCTAATTAAACAACATCGTTGGCCGTCGACTGATTTGATGTGCTCTACCAAATAAAGGTATTTGTCCAAAATATATGCACATTAAAATAAATGTAAATGTGAGTCTAACTTTTAGCAATTTTATGATCATCCAGCAAGTCTCTCATACACAGTTTGGTAAATAAAATCCAGGGGAACGAGAAGCAGCAAACAAGACCAAATCTCATTGAGGTGGGGTGTGAGGCAGGATTATATGGGCTGGGAGGAGGTTCTGGATGACAAGGGAAGGAAATGGAGTGGAAGCAAAAATGAAAAAGATCATAAGGGATTGGATGGGACGTGAAAGGGGAGGAGAAACTATATATCAGAGCTCATCTCAGTGCACTGTTTGTCTGATATGTGGGATGCCAGCGAGTCAATGATGTCCAACAGCAGCGGTTGGCTGAGCGATCGCAGGTTGGGGAGCTTGGACACCTTCAGGGAAGGAAGGAGAACCAAAGAAATAAATGGTAAACAACACAGGCCATGCAAGAAACCGCAAATAAACAGCCAAAATGAAACTGGTGTGCTAACAGGGCCAAATAGACCAGAATCTCAAATATGTTTAGGGAATTATGTTCACAAAGGCACTCACTGGCATTTTAAAAATACTACAATTGTTTGGTGTAACCAAAAGTGGGACAATTTATGACTACTGAAGTGAATTTAATTGATTGATAACACTGGACACATTTAAACAGGCCTAAATGCATATCAAACTTAGGGTTTTACACGATAAAAAGCCTTTAGCAGTTACAGATCTCTCTGTATTAATAACATATTTTAACACATTTAACAGTTTGTAGAGGCAATCCACGTGGCACTGAATATCTTGGTGACATGTTTTTAGCCGTGGCGGGGCAGCCAGCACACGCTCAGAGCTGTGGTCAATAGCACACCCACCTTGGTGAACTGATGGACTATAATATGCAGGCAGTGTTTCTTCATATCCAGAGCTTGAGTCTTATCAGCTGCTTCCAAGATCTGAAGATACAAAAAAAGTGATAGCATGCGACTGCAGTTCTTGATCATCAAAACGTTTGAATGTTATGTTATGACAGTCACAGTACCAAAGGAGATGTATATTTTTAAAGAAAGAATATATTTTAAAATGTAATTTATACCTATGATGCAAAGCAGAATTTTTAGCATCATTACTCCAGTGTCACATGATCCTTCAGAAATCATTCTAATATGATTTGCTGCTCATTTATTATTATTACAAATGTTGGAAACAGTTGTGCTGCTTAAAATATTTGTGGAAACCATGTTCATCTTTGATAAACAGAAAGTTCAAAACACCAGCATTTAATATTTGATGGACATAAATAATAACGCTTCCATAAGTGAAACAGTATTTGTGTATAACTGTTTCGGACTGTTTTCATTTGTAAAAGGTGCTTGATCTCTGTATTTTTCTCTCCTGATTCAGATGAGACAACTTTTTCACTGGAGAAAACAATACTATGAACAAAGGACTCATATTTTAGCTGGAAGCAACAGTTTGAAGTTAAAATGCTTCAAAGATGAATTTGTTTATTAAAAACATGCAGCTTTTCGCTTCACAAGACGTTAACTGATGGACTGGGGTTGTGTGGATTACTTGTGGATTATTATGATGTTTTTATCAGCTGTGTGGACTCTCATTCTGATGGCACCCATTCACTGCAGAGGATCCATTGATGAGCAAGCAATGTAATGATGTACATTTCTCTAAATCTGTTCTGATGAAGAAACAAACTCATCTACATCTTGGATGGCCTGAGCACATGTACATTTTCAGCAAATTTGCATTTTTAGGTGAACTTTTCCTTTAATTTCTGACTGGCCGCAATCTTTTGATTGGTGGTGTATGATATTTGATATATACCTGTAAGACATTCTCTACAGTAACATTCATCTCCAGATTCTGCTTGCAGTAGGCCTGCAGTCTGTTGTTGGAGAAACCGTAGTAATAAGGTGCTGCAAACAGGTATCTGTGCGCTAGTTAAGGGCAAACAAATAATTAAAAATTTGATAACGCTCAGGTCACTCCAATTTAATCTATGGACTTCTTCCATCTGTTTTATCATCCGTCAAAAAAAATGCAAGTAACAGCACACCTCTCCTTAACAGCTACACTATTTGAGGCATCAGTCATGTCTCTTGCAAAGTGGGATGAGTTTTATCCAAATGTTTGTTAATATGATACATATTTGTTCAAATATATAACAACAATAATAGAAAAGGGAGTAAAAAGCATTACCAAAAATAAAGATAGCACACAATGCTATAAAATGAAGAACATGAGGCAGTAAGGAGGATACAGCGAGTCCTCTGGAGGCATGTTGACGTCCCCATAATAAATATAGCGCAGCATGGACTCGAAGGCCTGTGTACTTGGAACCATCTCACCGATTGAAATGTTCACCTGCCCGTCCTCTGGCATGAAGGAGCGGAACATGGCCTCAAAATAACTGTCAAAGAAATGAGAAAGCAATCAACTGGTCAATTATTAAAAGACAAAGTCAAAATGATCAAGACAGGTTTGGAATGGCTGACCAGCTTTTATTTATGTAGAAAAATAAAATAATTACGTAATATGCACTACACTGCACATATTGTTCATGGAATACCCAGATCACTTGCTGCATAACCAAAGCAGTGTTATTCTTGTTAACCTAAACTATTAAAACACATTTAAAAAAAAACAAAAAAAACAAACAAATTAAAATCAACAACTTTCAGTTTAGTTACACTCTCAGTAAATATTTCAGTTAGCTGCCATGGCAAACGTTTGATTTTAATTTTCATTTAGTTTAAGCTGAAGTACTTAAATTACTCAAATAAAAAAAAAAATGAAAATATCCTTAAACTTAAATTAATTTAAAAATAAAATCGACAAAAAAAAAAAAAAAAAAAAAAAAACTGTCAACAAAATTATTAAAAATGGATTCAAAATCTTAATATAAACTATACTGTGATTTACCAGAATCATTAAGACTTAAAATTGGAGGATAAAAAAAATCATTCACTTCTACAGACATCGGGCCTCATTCATGAAACACGAGCAGAACTCATTTTTGTGAAAATAAAGCCGTTCTGATGTAAATGTTCGAATTCATGAAAATGTTTGTATTTTCAAAATGTTAGTTGGTAATTGGTATGAAAGAAAGGTCCACCTGCTCACTACAATATGTGTAAATGGTGCATAAAACGTTCTGTGTTCTTTCTGGCAAACGGATGACAGTGCATTTTGATGCACTACCATAATAATATTTCACAAGTTCTTTTGCCTTGTCATTTTTTTTTTTTCAGCTGAGATTTAAAAACTGTTCAACTATGGGTAAAACACAGCGCTCATCACTGTCACTTTTTATCCATCTATCCAGGAGGGTCGGGACAAATACTACACTGACTAACCATCCTACTTGTACAACAATGGAGAAGTTAATATTGCTGGGTACTGCATTTTTACATTCAGCAATATTCTTCAAAATGAGATACTTGTAATACGTTACTGCCGTGCATATTCCAAATCATAGAAACCAAAGCGTCTCAGCTGGAATGACTCTGCGCCACCAAAGCGTTCTCAAGCCCCACCAGCTGGCGGCTTTCAGAAGAGCACCTACCATTTTTCCAGCTAGCTAAACATGCTTTGGTGGACACATGTTAATTGAATATTTATTGTTAGGCATATGGCCTATATTAGTCTTTTTTGCATTTATGCAATATACTGGAACCAAACCGGAGAAGGGAGTCCACAGTGTTCCTGGACACATATCTCACATAGCTATAATTCATAGGCAGGGATTATGCTACTTGTGAATGAGCGTGCACACGCACCCTATTTACGAATGATTGGAATTCATTCACATACACATTTAACTATCGAATCTGATGTTTACGAAGCATTTGTGAATCCAGAGGAGAGTTTTCAGGAAGGTCTGTTATATGGGCAAATTTACACCGAATTTACTCATATATTTACGCAACTTTAATGAATGAGGCCCATTGTTTAAATGTAAATGTGGTCTATTAAGAACATCATCTTTTTAAAGTGATAGAACACAAAAGAAGATATTTTGAAGAATGTTGGTTACCAAACAGTTGACGGTAGCCATTGACTTCCATATGGAAAAAAATAAAATACTATGGTCAATGGCTACTGTCAACTGTTTGTTTGAACCTCATTTTTGGGTGAACTACCCCATTAATATTGCACATGCAAAGCGAGTCTTTGTTGCGGTCCTGTTGTAGGCCCTGGTGACTATCGTGTTCATTACCTGGAGCGAGCAGCAAGTATGGCCTTATGTGCAGGGCGCGGATGACCATCTAGCAAAAGGATGATGTCACAGAACTCATGGCCCGCCCCCTCTAGACAAGCCTTCATATCCTGCACCAGAGATGTGCCTGAAACAAAATAATTTTTTTGGAGCCATATGCCCTATTTTGCATCTGTCCTGAAAGCTTATGTGTTGCAGGGAAATTAAAAAGATGAAAAAGATGTGAGAAGATGTGTTTCTTTTTACCAATGTCCACGGGCAGATCTGAATAGACTCGGGGAGGAGGCTGTTGTTTGCGTCTCACTATCTCCACGATCAGCGGAGTGGACAGGTGCTCAAACTCTTTGGTCATGATCACCTGGTTAAAGTGACTTTCCTTCACCACAAAGTTCAGGCAATGTTCCTGGGGGCAGAAATATAGAGATACAAAAGAGAATTTGACTTTCTGACGAGGTCATTTTGTGATCAGGAGTGTGTTACTTCAACTTTACCTTGAGCTGGTCCAGCTGAAGTTTGTTTGCGTTTTCACACACACTCAAAACATTCTGCAGATCGACAGAAGCCTCAATGTACTGAACACAGAGCTGCTCCAGTCTGGACAGTTTGAAACTCAGAGCAAGTTTATACACATCCATGATCAACAGCACATCCTGGACATGACCTGAGGGGAGACGTGAAGAAAATATGACACTCAACTTTTATTAAGCAGACCTACACAAGGCATATGAAGTAAACATGTGTTTAGTGTAACTTACCTCTACGTGGGTACTGTATCTTGTCTGTGTACAGGAACTGCATCAAAACCTCAAATGGTTGTGCGTCTGCTTCTCTAATTGACACTTCCAATAAAGGAGGACCCCTTGATGACCTTCCAGAGCTGTCCTTCTGACTGCCTGAGCCAGAATCCTCACTTTCCTCATTGCATTCCAGTTTACTCTTCTACAAAAAGAAAATGTGCTAAATATTATTTTACATTCTGACTGGCCAAAAGTAAACAAATTTGGACAGCAATTTCATTCCTCTTTAAGAGAATGTACATAAAATGAAACAATGCAAATGATCCAAATAAAAATAGTGCAAGTTAAACAGCTTTAAAAAATAATATCTAATATTTAATAAACATGTATTAAAATAAATAATTTCTCCTTAAAGATGCATACAGAAATGACTCAAAATCACATTTTATTAGGATGTGCACATTTAAATGAATGTATATCTACATTCAAATAATGAAAATGAAACCTGTTTCTGTCGATCTCTCGCCTGTAGAATCTTCTTGCGGAGCCACTTACAGCGAGCTGTTACAATGGCAATGTGACCCAAGACCTTCTCCTCCCTCTGTAAACACAAACAGTTTAGAAGAGGCGATATATTACTAAAACAATGCCAATTATTCAGAATGACAGTGTGTATCAGACTTCTTTTTTTTTTTAAGACAAACTGACCTCCCCCAAAATAAACTCTACATCACAGAACTGACGGTTTTCCCACAGTTTGCCATAGTCCTCATGAAGTGTGCACTTCGGATAACAAGAAAACTAGTACAAAAGGTAATAAAGAACAGTTAGAATAATACAGTATGTTCAATTGCATTAGACTAAACAGATGTATTTCTAGAGGTCAAGCCCTCACCTGAAACCTGTACATTTCTCCACTGCGCACATTATTGTCCACAGTGCCCCCGAAGATGTACATGGCATCATGGATAACAGCCGCTGCATGGAACAGCCTCCCACTTGGCATCTGTAAGAAATCGACATCACAGTTCTATATTATAGATTACACACCACAGACAAAAAGGTAACCCCCCCCCCCCCACCCAACTACTGAGAAACTCAATGACCTCATCAAAATGAATGGTAAAAACATCCAGAATTGGGTCGTGGATGCTTATGACATTGTTATGAATTTATAGGTACTATAACCTGTTCAGATTTACTTCATATAAATTTATTTCAATAAATTAATTAAAAAGCATGCATTTTTATATGCTACTACACTACTGTTCAAAAGTTCGGGGTTGGTAAGACTTGTTTAATGTTTCTGAAAGAAGTCCCTTATGCTCACCAAGGCTGCATTTTTTTTACACCAAAAATACAGAAAAAAAAAAACTAATTGTGAAATTTTTGCCATTTAAAATACCCATTTTCTATTTCTAAATATTTAAAAATATAATTTATTCCTGTGATGCAAAGCTGAATTTTCAGCATCATTACACCAGTCACATGATCCTTCAGAAATCATTCTAATGTGATGATTTGTTGCTCAAGTAACATTTCGATATCAATGTTGAAAACAGTTGTGATGCTTAATATTTTGATGAAACCACAATAAATCTTGAAAATGTAAAAGAACATCATTTCACAAACACATCTTTATAAATGGATGCTGGCTGAATTAAAGTATTTATCTCTTCAAAAAAGCAAGCAAACAAAAAAAAAACATTAATTTTCAATGCCCCTTTATAAATTTGTTGTAATTTCGGCAATTCAAAGTCAAATTCCTCTGAATTCTCTCATACCTCACTGTCCGTGCTGGCCTGAATGACCTCCCATGTCTGTGAGTCCACATCATAGCAGTGCAGTTCATTGGGTAGAGTGTTGTCTGCTGCCCCTCCAAACACATACAGGTGACGGTCAAACGCCACCATGGTGTGTCCGTAGCGTCTCTGAGGGGGCGGAGGGGAGCCACGCAGCAAGTGCTCAGTTGGGATACGGGTCCATCTGAAGAGAAAATACACTGCTTATTGAGTACAAAAAAAAAATGTGTAGTTCCTCTATATGTAATTTTGAGCTGAAAAATGACACTACTGTCTTGTAAAGCTGCTTTATATATGAAATTGACATTTGTTCATAACAGCAGCACAACGATATTGTTTTTCTTGTTTATTACTGTGAAGCTGCTTTGAAACAATCTGTATTGTATAAAGTGTTATATAAATAAATGTGACTTGACATAATAAAAATTTGTGTGCATATTACACATAAAATGACATTAATCATGTTCCTCTTTGCCGTGCTCACATGTGGCCTTTGAATTCAAACTGAAAGAGGTTGTTGGTGATCTTGGCTCCACTTTGGCCGGAGAAAACAAACATCTTATCCTGACATACAGCTACTGGGAAGTTACAACAGGAAGGTGGGATTTCACCACTTTGTTCAATCTAAAGGAAACAAAGAAAGCAGTAAATCAGAAACAATCCAACATGGTGTGTTTACTGGCAAGGATTTGTGTATTTTATAAACTTTAATGTGAACACAAATCCTTAAGTAAAAGTTCAAAATTAAAAAACACAGCCTTGCATCTTGAATAATTAAATAATTGTGTTGATTTGCAAAAAAAAAAGGTGTAATATTACATAATTTGATGATACTGAGTTCAAAAATATCAATAAAAACTTTCTGCAGTTAATGTCAAATATCTTCACAAAATCCATAATTTTATGTTGCTGTTTGGATGTTGACACCTACAGATTTAGCAGAAAACATCTGGGTCATGTTTGTATTTTCTTCTGTTACTGGCATTAATTCAGGATTAGCCATAAAATAATGTCTTCAGAATCATTCATCATTCACACATGTGAAAATTGGTGTAATGTCTTCAGAATCATTCATCATTCACACATTTGAGGATTGGATAATTAGACAATCCTGTTTTTAATTTTGAATTTTTAGTAATATATTCACATCTTTTGGTGCTCACGATCCTGAAGACTGATGGTCCACATGTCATTTAGCCTGTTGAAAACAAAAAAAGGGTTCATACATATATTAAATAGCATTTCAAAACTCCCTTAGTTTTATGTTGCAATAGATTTGTTAATATTACAACATAATTATATTTGCCATTTAAATTTGTGTAAAGTGTAAATGAATAAATTTTACTGTTGATTTGGATTTTCCATCATATCCAGCAAAAATCCAGAGCTTGTCGTTATAGACAGTGGCTCCATGAGCCGATCTGGCAACCAGACTGGAACATAAAATACAAAAAGAAAAAAAGTATTAAAAACAAAATTGTGTGTCAGACAGACTATGACACAATTATAAGGATTACAGAAAATACACTACCGTTCAAAAGTTTGGGATCAGTAAGACTTATGATGTCATTTAAAGAAGTCTCTTATGCGCATCAAGGCTGCATTTATTTGATCAAAAATACAGGGAAAAAAAAAAACAGTAATCTTGAAAAATGTTATTACAATATAAAAGAATGGCTTCTATTTTAATATTAGAAGGTTTAAAAAAAATATTAAGCAGCACAACAGTTTCCAGCATAATAAATCAGTATATTAGAATAATTTCTGAAGGATCATGTGACACTGAACACTGAAGGAATGATGCTGAAAATTCAGCCTTTGCTCAAATGTCAGGAATAAATTAGATTTTAATGCATATTAAAATAGAAAAAAACGTTATTTTACGTCATAATAAATACTTTAACAATAAAAAATATTTTTCCTGTATTTCTGATCAAATAAATGCAGCACTGACGAGAATATGAAACTTTAAAAAAACATTAAAAAAACTGTTCTGATCCCAAACTTTTGACCGGTAGTGTATGAGTAATGATCAATATGACTTACCGTCCCTCCACCTTCCATTCTGCCCACTGCCCGGTGGCAAACTTGTACTCAAATAGATCATTTTTGTTTTTCAAGTTAGAGTTTGAATAGATGTCTCCAGTGTAGCCGCCTAAAACACAAGCGAAGAAAACATTACACACAGGAAATGAAAACACGACATTAAATTTCCCACTGAAAACCTACCAAACACAAACATGCTGCTTCCATACACAACAGCAGAGTGGTGGTATCTTGGTGCTGGTGGGGTGCCAGTAGTAAACGCCCTATTTAAGGACGTAAATATATAGATATAAGAGGCTACATAAAAACATATTTAAGCACATCCACCTTGCGATTGTCATGCAACACTCACCGACACCATGAGCAGTCCTTCACATCAAAGCGCAACAGGTCATTAAGCATGTTCTTGCTGAAAGAAATGAGCACCCAAATGAGATCCTTCTGTACGTTTTGGAATGTAAGGAAGTAAAGAAAAACAAATAGTCACCCATTGTCTCCTCCGAAGACGTAGATGGCATCTCTGTATGCCACAACAGTGTGTTTGCTACGCCTGCAAGAAACAAAACCCAAAATACACAGTTTTCATAGCTGAAAACAAAACATCTACCTAAAGATGAAGAACAACTGTTGTGAATAAAAAGTGTACCTTGCACCCACAAACTCATCACATGGTGGCAGCCTCCTCCAGCGGTGGACGGTCTCAAAAGGCCCGAAGTTGAGTGTTAAATACTCAACACTGTCAGAGCAGCTGTGGTCAAAATCAACACTGGGAGCCACTTTGGATTTACAAGACATGGCTCCAGGAAACCATGACATTCAATTCACATCTAACGAGGTTTAGTCCAGCCGAAGGATCAAGTTTAGAACGAAAAAAATCTAATTTGTTTGCAAGTTGTCTGGATGTATGACCCTCCCCAGGCTCTTCTGAATCATGTTGCCTTAAATATTCTGATTGTTTACAATCTTACCTTCAGTTTGACTCACGTAAACCTAGCTATAACTGTATCTGATCATCTGCCCCGGTGTAATAATCTAAAAGCATAACAGAAATCCTAATATGAAAAGAACGTAAAATATTAAACTTCAACGAGTCGATAGAAAGAAATAATATAATGAAATAGATATAAATGAAATTTGCATCTCTTCTAGCTTTTGTGATCCTAACGTCAAGGGAGGAGACGAGACTACCTGACATGCGCAGATTCGCGGCTTTGATTGGAGGAGAGCACACTAGACGTCATCAACAACGTAAAAACACTCAAAATTAATTACGCATATTTTTATTTATTACAATTGATGTTATTTTATTATCAAACTTTGTTTTTCATTCTTAGATGGACTCAAAAAAATTTAAGTAGTAAATATAGAGCATACGTGATGTCGTACGCGTGAGGTTGCATTTTCATTGGTTGAAAATATCAGGGGCGGGAGCAAAGCAGGAAGGTGACTGGAGCTCGTACGCGACAACAAGCACAAAACTCGACAAATTTCGGGGGGAAATAGAGGTGTTGGCGGACACTATGAACAAAAACGTTTCAAATATATCTATATGCCACATGAATAATATATATTATAAAGACTATAATATATTATTTTGACTATAGTTTAGTGTTACTTTACTGTAAAAGCAAATTAATTAATACTTTCTGATATATCTTGGTTATAAATTAAATCTATATGTGGTACGGTTTGGAAGAGCAGATGGTGTTTGGGTTGTTGACGTTTGGGTTTTTTTCTATATGATAATATTTTTAGGATAAATCTGTATATTTATATGTATATTATAGCCAGATAAATGGTCAAAATTGTTTGTCAACATTTTTAATAGCTTTTTTTTTTTAAATTGTCCTAATGTTGTTATTTTATTTATATATTTCAAACTTAGATGGTTGCAGGCTTTCATTAATGATAAGTCCTCTTTCTGGTTTGAGATTCCTACTATCGTATTTAATAAATGTGGTGGCATAATTTTTCTGCTGCAATGTGACTTTGAACTTTCGAAACTCCCTGTAAAACTTTCTGCTTTCCATCAACAAGTATTATTATACTGGGAAATGATTTTCAAAGCATAATTTTAGCCCTCATAATATGTCAATCTGGAACAACAGATGTATAAATGTGAACAGAAAATCTTTGTTTATTGATGAGTGGTGGCAGTAAAAGGGCATATGGTCACTAACACATTTAGTGGACAATGTGGGAAATATACTAATTGGCCATGTTGCTATTTTTTTTTTTGTATTTTAAATACATATAAGTTGCTCTTCTAAAATGTATGAAAAATTATCAAGAATTAAATCCATTACAGATGCTAAATTAGTAAGTGAACATCTGAAACATTCAAGGTAATACCTAAAGTACAAGAACTTATTATAGAAAATGTAAGCTTTGTTGACAGAAATGTTCAAACAAATTCTAAGAGACTGTTTAATACATCAATGTTTCCCAGGACCGGTATTAAGAAATTACATTTTTCGTCTAATGAGAAGAAAGAAGTGTGTAAAATTAGGACCAATTTTCAATTTCATTTCCTGTTAATCCTCAATGTAAAGACCAAATATTAAAATTCTGAATCATATATATCCAACAAAATCTATTTTGCAACGAGATTTGAAAAAGTTTTGATTCTAAAAGACCGTCAAATATGTAAGGTTGGAATAGAAACGGTGTTTCCCACTTGTTTTTTCAATGCAGTTTGGTAAACAAATTTTGGAATGATGCATTTGAGATGGTGCAACAAAGAATACCGAGGTTGATACTGTCGTCACATTTATTAAATTTGAGGTATTTAAGGATCAAAAGATTATCCTATGTAATGATAATGTGTTGCTTTTGCTGAAATTTTATATACACAAATGGCAAATATCTATTTTCAGTCTTCCTTCCAAAATAGTGGTTTTTAGGATAGTTTAGGAGTATATTGTAAGACCGTGAGAAGGTTGAAAAGTCCCTATAAAGCGGTGTATTTGTACTCCCTTTGGAAGACTCTTGATTATCAATAAGGTCCATATGTGGTACAGTTTGGAAGAGTAGAACATGTTTGGGTTGTTACAAATAATCTTATTTGTTTTTTATTTAAAGATTTTAAGATTCTTCTAGTTTTATTTTACATAGGCTGTCAATTTTCTAGCCTGCTAAATGGAATCGAAATTGTGTTGTAATATTTGTATTACGCTTTTTTTTTTTTAAATCTGAAACAGTCGAATGACTTGTTTTTTTAGTTTATTTATATACTGTCAAAAAAAAAAAAAAATTAATTATATATTTTTCAAATTATTATTATTATTATGTTTCCTCGCTTAGTTAAAACTTTTTTTTTAGTTGTTATGTTGCTTTTGTGTTTAATTTATGTATTTTTTAAAAAAACATTTCAAAATAGTTTTTATTATTTTTTATTTTATGTTTTTAATTTTAGTTTTTTTTAATTTTTATTTTCTGTCGTTCTTATTGGTTAAAAAAACATTTCAAAATAGTTTTTATAATTTATATATTTAATTTTTAAAATATTTTTTTAATTTGTTTAGATTTTATTTTTTTTATTTAGATTTTTTTTTTTAATTGTTAATTTAATATGAAAAGTTAAAATATATGCAATGTGCTCAATTAATACACGTCATAAAAACTGAATGTAAGATGATTATGCAAGAATTAAGAAAATCATTTAGCAAGCTTTTACAGTTGTTAAAATGGCTGTTGAATCTTGTTGAATTGTCTGTTGCTTTTTAGGGATGATGCATTGGCTTTGTCCGCTGTCAAGCGGCTGGAGCGCAGTCAGTTCACTGATGGGATGGATGAGTGCTTTGGGTTTGAACGGATGAAGGAGCCTGGGGAGAAAACAGGATGTCTGATCAACATGCACCCGGTAAGGAATGTCAGACATTCAACACGGGTTTGTGATGAACATGCACCCGGTAAGGAATGTCAGACGTTCCCAAATATTCATGAAGGTTTTAAACATAAAAAACAATTGACATTTGACTGATCGTCTTGCCAACAGTCATGAAGGTTTTAAACATTGCACAGTTGTATTTTTTCTTTGTATGGGATTATGGAAACAGATTCAAGGTGTAATATTACAGCAGTTTGCAAATAAAAATATTTATTTGTGGACTATTACTTTATACAGGAGGATGGAAACAGATTCAAGGTGTAATATTACGGATCTGGAAGATTTTTTTGATTTGAAAAGAAGTCTCTTATGCTCACCAGGTCTGCATTTATTTTGATCAAAAATACACTAAAATTCCAGTAATATTGTGAATTTTCAGCATCATTATTTAAGTCTTGAATATAAGTATGATCCTTCTGAAATCATTCTAATATGCTGATTTGCTGCACAAGAATCATTTTGTATTAGTATCAGTGTTGAAAATTCTTGTGCTGCTTAATATTTTTGTGGAAACCATGAGCTTTTTTTTTTTTTTTTTTTTTTTTTCAAAAGAAACAGAAAAGTTCAAAGAACAGCATTTTTATGTTGTCACTATAATTCAATTTTTGCAACTTTATAAAATAAATAACTTTTATTTATTATTTTTAAAGTTACTGTGTTCCAAACTTTTGAACGGTTATGTATTTTATCCTGAATCACAGTGACAGAGCGGGATAAAGAATATCTTATGTTGTCAGAGGTCCTGATGTTGTAAATTTCAGCTTTTTGTGTATGTGTCCCCTCACAGATATGTGTCCCCTCACAAGCCGTATTTCTACATAGCCACTAAAAAGGTGAGTTTAAAGCTTTTGCACTGAATAAAACACTTTGAGTTGGATGGATTGAATGATATACTTTTTGTGTTTTCTAAAGAACTGTGAAAGAGAGGTTATCTCCTTCCTGTCAAAAAAGTTCCAGGGAAAAGTGGCAAAGCTTGAAGGTGTCCCAAAGGAAGACTTAGATCTGGTGAGTAAAGTTCTGTTATACATTAGGTCAGTGTTTCCCAACCTTTTTTCTGCTGCGGCACAGTTTTGATAAGTAAAAAATCCCACGGCACACCACTAAGCACTTAAAGAAAAAATAGAAAGATTTTTCCTTTTTTTTTTTTTTTTTTTTTTTAATAATTAAACAATGCTTTCGTCAGAGTTGGTATATCAAGCAAATGATGGAGGTATGTATTTTGTCCGTCATTAGAACGGCTGCATCTGAGGCAGTGAATTAATCATATTACATTTTCATCAACAGGTTATTACAGGTTAAAAGTTTATTGTAGTTATGAGCGCTCAGTTTTTCTTGTTTATAAATTTGGCCAAAAATCTCATATGATATAAAGGGGAACTGTTATGGCACCAGGATATTTAAAACTTACAAAAGTATATTGGTTACAACTAGACGGCAAATGCTAAGACTCTTCTCTGCTCTTCAAACATACCAAAACATTAGTTTTTTTTTTTTTTTTCAAACTGTTGCGGCACTTCATTCTAAATGGAGGCGGGGTTGAGTTATGAGGTTTGACTGACAATTTGTGGATCCAGTGGTGTTACGAGGTTTAGTCACAAGCCCTTTTGAATGCTTTTCATTGGTTAAATATTTGTAAAACCCACAAACAGACATAACGATGACCGATAACACTGTGTAAAATAATAATGATGAAATATTACAGAGATAGGAAGATTTTGATAATTGTCCTAGTGATGATCTTTGATTTGTTCTGCCATGTCATATCACCAACAAGTGAAAAGATAGAAGAAACAGATCATTCCACTGGAGCATATGCCAAAGTTTAATATATACATCATGCAGTTTTACATTTTAATGTAATGCTGTTGGATGTAATGCAACATTCGGCCCACGTTTTATTTCTGACCCTTTGTAGTAAAAAGTGGGGGCACTTCTGCTTTATAATGTCAATCATTTTATTGCTGTGTGTCTTTTAAAGCCTAATCACCTGGTGGGCCTGAAGAGGAATTATATTAAACTGTCTTTTAACACGGTGGATGACCTTGTTAAAGTGAAAAGGGAGATCTCACCTGCTGTCCGCAAGAACAGAGAGAGAGAGAAGTCCAATGACGCCTATACCAGCATGTTGTCCAGGTATCCACACTTTGGCAGAAATTGTTGAGGGAGAGAGAAGTCCAATGACGCCTATACCAGCATGTTGTCCAGGTATCCACACTTTGGCACTTTTAAATGCACTTGACACTATTCACCATTGTTATTTGGTCCTGTAAATAGTTAAGGCTATCATACTATAAATAGATTTTAGACACACCTATGAGCGTAGTGACAGAGGACGAAGATGGCACTTCGAAGAAAATGACTGAGCAGCTTGACAACATCGTAGACATGCGGGAATATGACGTGCCTTATCATGTCCGCGTTTCTATTGACCTGAAGATTCATGTGGTAAAGAAACAATAGAGGCCCATAGAAGCTACCTGAGTGATTATCAGGTTTGTTTAGTATTCAAATGAGACCTTGATTGTGCGCTCTGTTTTCTGACAGGCTCACTGGTACAATGTGCTGTACAGAGGAAGTGCCTATCCTCCTGAGATTGTGTGCAGGGATGATCTTGTGGAAAGACCTGTAAGAATCCTGAGATTGTGTGCAGGGATGATCTTGTGGAAAGACCTGTAAGAATCAACAAATCAAAAGCTTTTCTTAAAGAATGTAGTTGGATTGTGGTTTTGTTTTTGAATCATTGCAGTATTTTTCTCTGTTTGTCTGGATCCAGTAGTGTTGGTATTCGATATTGAGACCACTAAACTCCCTCTGAAGTTTCCTGATGCTGAAACAGACCAGATCATGATGATATCGTATATGATAGATGGGCAGGTAAAGTCTTTTGTTAAAATTGTGTTTTGTTGGCCTCTTTGATGGGGTTTAATACTTGGCATGGTTTTAATATATTTTTCTGTACTTTTTTTCCTAGGTTTAATACGTAACATGATTTGTAATATACTTTGTGTACTTCTTATTGAGGACTTTGAATTCACCCCAAAACCTGAATACGAGGGCCCCTTCACTGTATTTAATGAACCTGATGAAGTGAGGATGAAGTTTATGATATGCATTGTTTACAAGACTGTTCACTGTATTTAATGAACCTGATGAAGTGAGGATGAAGTTTATGATATGCATTGTTTTGTGGATTGTTATTGAGTGTTTATGAGCATTTCTGTCTGCTTGCAGGCCTCTCTTATTCAGAGATTCTTTGAACACATCCATGAGACCAAGCCGAACATTTTGTCACTTACAATGGAGATTTCTTTGACTGGTGGGACATGATTTGTGTTAAACTATCTCATGCTTTAGTTTTTACATAGAATGGTTTATGTAATTATATGGCATTTACTTGTTGACGAGTGGTGTTTTCTTCACACGTGTTTATGCAGTAGCATGTGCTTATGGTTGATTTGTGTCTCTGTGTCCTCAGGCCATTTGTAGAAACCAGAGCAGCCCAGCTTGGCTTGAGTATGCATCAGGAGATCGGCTTCCAGAAGGACAATCAGGGGGAATATAAAGCCAGCCAGGCTATTCACATGGACTGCCTCAGGTGAGAGCAGCTGAAGTGTTTTCTTAAAGAGCACTGAATGAAAATTACCCACTCACACTTTGCTTACGTTTAGTATCTGTATGACTTCATATTAGTTAATATACCGTGTGTCTCTCTCTCTTTATTCAGGTGGGTGAAGAGAGACAGTTACCTGCCTGTAGGAAGTCATAACCTCAAGGCTGCAGCGAAAGCTAAGTTAGGCTATGACCCTGTAGAGCTGGACCCAGAGGAGATGTGCCGTATGGCTACTGAAGAACCACAGGTGCTCTTCCTTTACTCTCCAGCTCCCAACTCTCCACTCATTTACACGAATGACTGTTCACTTACACAGTAAACAGCTGCAATAAGACATTTAGCTCATCAGTTATCATTTTTCAATGTACTGTGCAGCCAGCAAGATCTCATTGGTATAAAATCCTGCTTAACATAGCTCCATTATAAAAACATTTTTTTATAATTTGTGTTTTTTATCAGTTTGTGCCTCATTCATTCATTCACTTTTTATTTATCTTTTGTTTATTTATGTCTATTTTTTTTATATATATTTTTTTTATTAAATATTCAAAACAGTGCTTTACTTTTGTTTTATTTGCTGTATTGTTTTTCAGACTCTGGCCACCTATTCAGTGTCTGACGCTGTGGCCACATACTACCTTTACATTAAATATGTTCATCCCTTCATTTTTGCCCTCTGCACTATAATTCCGATGGAACCCGATGGGGTCTGTATTCAATAAATCTTCTATTTTTAGTTTTGTTACTACATTGAGATGAATCAAAATTGTAGATGTAATCGTAACATCATGTTGTTTCTTTATGTGTGTCAAACACACAAATGTTTAGACAGGTTTTGCGGAAGGGCTCTCCGGTACCCTGTGCGAGGCCTTGCTGATGGTTCAGGCCTTCCATGCCAACATTGTCTTCCCAAACAAGCAGGAGCAGGTCTTTAACAAACTCACAGATGATGGTCATGTACTTGACTCTGAGACTTATGTTGGCGGCCACGTCGAGGCTCTAGAGTCTGGTGTGTTTCGTAGTGATATACCCTGCCGCTTTAAAATGGTAACTAGGACTTTATCTTTAACCAAAGCACACAGTATTAAGCTGTTTATTTGTCCTCTATCTACATAATTATTTATAATTATTCTTGTTCTGACAGAATCCTGCAGCATTTGACTTCTTGATTCAGAGGGTGGAGCGTACTCTCCGTCATGCAATTGAGGAAGAGGAGAAGATTCCCCTTGAGCAGGTCACCAACTTTAATGAGGTCAGTCAGTGTCATGTGTTTAATGTTCAATATGACATTTTGTGCCTTTGGACACTCAAGAAATGATGCCTATTTTATAAATTATCATTAGCATGCGTACATGTTTCCAAGTTATTCTACAGTTGTTATGTGTATTTTACCTGTTTTAGGTGTGTGAGGAAATCAAGAGGAAGCTTATCTCTCTAAAGGAAGTGCCTAATAGAATCGAGTGTCCTCTTATTTACCATCTGGATGTGGGGGCCATGTACCCCAACATCATTCTCACCAACAGACTACAGGTACAGTATAGTTCTCATCTGTGATAGGTTGTAAAGGTGTTGATTTAATTATAATAACATTATTAGGTAAATTCTAATTTGCCTCGTTTAGCTGTGTATGAATCAAATAAGGCAAATGATCTCTTTCTCTCCATCTGTTTTTCTTCTAGCCCTCTGCCATGGTGGATGAGGCGACCTGTGCTGCCTGTGATTTAAATAAACCTGGTGCAAACTGTCAGCGCAGAATGACTTGGCAGTGGAGAGGAGAGATCAGTGAGTGATTTGAACATTTTACATCTTTAAAAAAAAAAAAAAGTTTGAAGTGTTGAGGAGAGATCATTGTGTGTTTTGATATTATTATATAGTTAATATAGTTTTTTTTTTTTTTTTTTTTTTCTCCTAGTGCCTGCGAGTAGAAGTGAGTTTCATCGCATTCAGCAACAACTGGAGTCCGAGAAGTTTCCCCCTCTCTTTCCTAATGGTCCACCACGTGCTTTCCATGTGCTCAACAGAGAAGAGCAAGCTCGGCATGAGAAGAAGCGCTTGGGAGGTTAGTATACAACTGCGGGGGACTAGGGTTTTTGTGTGGGTGTGTGTGTGTGACTGTTGACATAGACCAAGATGAACTAAAATTATGCACTTACATACTCACTTGAATAGATTAATATTGATTATGGTTGGGTATTGTTTGAATTTTAGCAATTCCAATTCTTATAGATAGTGCTAGTTTCGAATTCAATATAAAATAATGAAGTCAAACATTTAGATGTCAAACATTTATTCTGTCTTTTTGCAAAGCATTCTGTTGCAGCTGAATAATATGAGCAAAAATCAGCAGCCTACAGAACACTTATAAGAGGAACTTTTGCCTATGCTTTTAAAAAAATACAACATACAAAGCAAAAACAACTAGACTTATATAAATGTTAAATATTACAATGTTAAAGACAAGTGAACAGTCAGTAGTAAAACAGGAAAAAACAAATCAATTAGCAATAGCATAAAAAAATACAGCTGAATCTAATTTCATGTACAGAATCTGTAAATAAAAGTTTAAAAACACTGCATAGTTTTCTTTTCATAAATAAAATATAGATTAATTAAACTTATTAAATATATTCATTCAAGACCAGTGAATGATTTTCTTTTGTTCTTTGATTAACATTAATGGCAGGCAGGGGGTTTATTAGGCAGCTGTCTCTTTAACACCGAATGCACACAGATCTAAAAATACTGTACACGTGCGTTTTCTTTCTCATCTGTTTACGTTCACTTAAGACAAAAAAGGCTATGTTTATGATGATATACTGAGGTAGTTTTCTGCATACTGGTCGATAAATATGAAAGAAGTCAGTTCCGGCTCGGAACAACCTATTCTGCAGTGGAAATGCACGGAATGGTTCGAGAACGGACACAGATTGGGACCGCTGTTCTCTGTGCACGCTTCAGAGGTGTGCTCTGCACGCAAGCAGGGTGCAAGTTCTTTCTTTTCCTGCACTTAAAATCGTTTTAAATCACATTAAAATACGAATGCAGGAAGCGTTAAGCAGAATCTAAATGCACGCGTCTTATCGAATACCCGTTTTTTGGAAATTTGGAAATGGTTTTCGATACCCAACCCTAATATTGATACACATTATTACTTTTTTTTTCTTAGACTACTGTCGAAAAGCTTATAAGAAGGTTCACCTGACCAGACTGGAGGAGAGAGTCACAACCATTTGCCAGAGAGAGAACTCTTTTTATGTTGACACTGTTCGAGCCTTCAGAGACCGTCGATATGAGTTCAAAGGACTCCACAAGGTACTGCATTCAGACCTAAATCATGTTTATTATTTTATGAATGTTCCAGTCTGTTTACATGGTACATCAAACTCTCCGATTTCAAAAAGATATGTTTTTCTAGGATATAACTTCTTTTAATGTGATAGTTTAATGTGCTCACCTCTGCAGGAAGGAGTCATTTACATATCTCCTTTTAAAAGTTTTGTCTGTTCCTATCATCTGTCCAGGTGTGGAAGAAGAAGCTGTCTACAGCGCAGGATAATGGGGATGCAGTGGAGGTGAAGCGCTGCAAGAACATGGAGATTCTATATGAGTCTCTGCAGCTTGCGCACAAGTGCATCCTAAACTCCTTCTACGGATGTGTCATGAGAAAAGGGTATTGAACCATTGTTTTGAGGCGCTTTATATTGCGATTTATATTGAGAAGTTATAAATGAGGAGTTTCTTGTCTTCAGTATTTGTTGAGATTGCTGTTTGTTTTATAACTCCTGTTTTGCATGATGGCTCTCATTGTGTTTCACAGAGCACGTTGGTACTCGATGGAGATGGCAGGGATTGTCTGTTTCACCGGTGCCAACATTATCACACAGGCCAGAGAACTCATTGAGCAGATCGGGTCAGACTCTTACGCCAAACCCATAAACACCGTCAGAGTTGTGGTTATGTGATTAAATTTTTTGTAATGGATTGATTAATTGAATTTATCCTCTTCTCCTTTAGGAGGCCTCTGGAGTTGGACACTGATGGTATCTGGTGTGTTCTTCCCAACACCTTTCCTGAGAACTTTGTCATAAAATCCACCAATGAGAAGAAGGCAAAGGTGACCATCAGTTATCCAGGAGCCATGCTGAACATCATGGTCAAGGTAATTTATCTTTCTCTTCTTTTGACCAGTAAACCACATTATCGGCAGGTTAATTATATATTAAAAAGGAAGAAATCTTTAAAAAAAAAACTAACTTGTATGTGTAGGAGGGCTTCACGAATCATCAGTATCAAGAGCTGGTGGACCCAGCATCTTTAACATATGAGACCAGAGCTGAGAACAGTATCTTCTTTGAAGTTGATGGGCCGTACTTGGCTATGATCCTGCCTGCCTCTAAAGAAGAAAGGGAAAAAACTAAAGAAAAGGTGAGAGAACCACATCAAATCACTTTGTTTGAGGACATTGGCCAGTAATTACTGTCACTAGGAGATCTAAACTACTGTTGCTTTAGATAAAAGCCTCTACTAATGGACATTAATTATTTTATTAAGGAAAAAAAAAGTTTTTGATTGTTTAATATGGAGCTTGGTTCATATCGTCTCTATCCTCAGGTATGCCGTGTTTAATGAGGACGGGTCACTGGCTGAGCTGAAGGGCTTTGAGGTGAAAAGAAGAGGAGAACTTCAACTCATTAAGATCTTCCAGCCTTCTGTGTTTGAGGCCTTCCTGAAAGGCACAACTCTAGAAGAGGTTTATGCCTCTGTGGCTAAAGTGGCTGACTACTGGCTTGATGTGCTCTACAGCAAGGTATAGACAAATGTTACAGTATCTGTTTTTTGTTTAAGTGTTGGAATAATTGGAATTATCGCTCACATTGTATTTTATTGTAATGATTATGCCTGTGTTTAGTATTTTAACAAGGCAGAGCTGCATGGGAGGGATACTCAATGAGAGTGTTGTTCTTGTCTTCTGTTTTCGGCTGCTAACATGCCAGATGCAGAGTTGTTTGAGCTGATTTCTGAAAACCGCTCCATGTCCCGAAAACTGGAAGATTATGGAGAACAGAAGTCCACCTCCATCAGCACAACCAAGTGTCCTGCCGAGTTCCTTTGCGATCAGATGGTGAAGGACGCCGGCCTCAGCTGTCGCTATGTCATCTTTCGCAAACCGGAGGGTTCGCCTGTCACTGAAAGGTGAGAACATCTTTTAGTTGTTTTAAACTGTAACAATATTTCACAAAACGACTGTATTTTTATTGTGTGTATAGATGGTTTCAATGGCAACAACATAAACAAAAGGTACTGCGTGTGCACGTTTTTGTGGCCCTAACTTAACTTCCGGTAGACTTCCAAATAGAATCAGTAACAACAGCTGAGTAGTCCCTCTAGAGTAGATTAATTTTGATAACAAGCAAATATGTTTGCTGTATAATCAGACTGACTTACTGAAAATGCAAATTCATTTGCTAGCCAGCAGGAGGTCCTTTAAAGCGGGAGAAACAGAGGTTTCCCCAGTAACGGCTGTATACAAAGCAGCACTGAGCTCACAAACGCTGCTTTATCAAGCATGGAGCATGCAAGATAATATGAAAATGACATCAAGAACTTTCTAAAAATAGTCTTCCTTCAGAAATACAGTGGAAAAAAAACACCTACGCCTCATTTAGATTTTTAAATGTGCAATACGTGCTCATGTTTATTCAGCGAAGCCTTTTGAAAAATTGGTCAGTTTGTATATTGTGGCGAGCACCTCAAATAAATAAGTGCATGGGAAACACATCCCACAGCGCAACCACCTGAGCTTAACTTCAGTCTACTCATCACCTTAACTGTTACTGTGTTTGTAGTTGGAACCATAGCCAGACTGATAAACAGACCGGGAGTTAACTTTGGGCCAGACATGTGTACCCGATGAAACGGTCTGTATATAAAGATAAATAAGTTATTTTTTCTACCTTACACAGGGCGATCCCTCTGGCCATTTTTCAGGCTGAAGAGAGTGTTAAAAAGCATTTCCTACGCAAATGGCTGAAGATGCCCAGTCTCCATGACCTTGATATTAGATCTGTGAGTTTATTTTATTCATTAAGTTTACCCTGGATTATCGCTAACCATAAAATCACAATTTCAGTGTTTTCTTTTTCATTCTCATTATGTTTTCTATATTTCATGTATTGTTTGTCCTTTCCCATGTCAGATTCTGGACTGGAGTTACTACATTGAGCGTTTGGGCAGTGCCATACAGAAGATCATCACTATCCCTGCAGCTCTACAACAGGTAAATAAACATACACTGTCAGTTGTAGAGTCCTTGTGCTTACCAGCTGAATCAAGCAGTAAATCCTGTCGCCTTCCACTATACTCAAAATTCTCGTCCTAACCAAGACATAGTCGCAACATTTTGTTGGTGTCTGTATCTGTCATGTTGCACTGAATTGCCCCACCCACTGTGAAGTTTCATTGGTGCAGAATTCCACTCTACATTACTGTATATGAATCATACAGTGTTCTGATTGGCTGATTAGAAATGTGGAGAGAAAAAAGACTGTTTATTATAATTAGCTGTATTTTCTTGTGTTTAGTTCCATGTTCTTAACGGTTATTATTTTTGTTCAGGTGAAAAATCCAGTGCCCCGAGTACGGCATCCAGACTGGCTGCATAAGAAGCTTCTGGAAAAGAATGACATCTACAAGCAAAAGAAGATCAGTGAGCTCTTTACCAGTGAGGGAAAGAGACAGGTAGGTCTACTGCAGTTTTTTGGGATGCGACCAAATGGTCGCACTGTGCAAACCATTTTTTTCTGCCTGTGCGACTACATTTTGTGTGCGGTCGCACTGGCACAAACCACCGCATTGTTCATTTTGTTTTCATTTTGTAAATCTTGTTATCTTAGCGGTTTACCTCATACTACGCTATGGAGGCTCTCTTTTTTTTTTTTTTTTTTGGATTCCTCACTGTTTGCTAAACGTTCTGTAATTTATTAGTCTGTATATAATACAGCCTGTTTTTGGTAATAAACGGTTTGTAAGCTAGTTTGTTATTGTATCTTACTGTTTTATTGTTGTTGTGCTTTTTTAATTAAGAATAACAATGAATCCATCTCTTGTTTTAGTCTAAAAAAGTAAAAGGTGTGTAGATGTAAGCAAAACAGACAATCTTTATCTTTTCTTGTAAAACATGACAACAAGATCACAAATTCGAACCCAAAGCCTGGTTTATAACAGCAAAAGAGGAACTCCCATTCACAAAATTCAAATCACAAATAACGTTACTGATGAAAAAGAACTGGTTGAATGCTAATCACTTTCGTTTCCATACAACTATAAACTATGATAAAAGTTCATCAGCATGCATTGATTAATCCCATGTTGTAGCTGTCATACATACTTTTTTTTTACAGAACTTGCTGGCTGGTTGGCTACTTATATATGCACATATTTTGTCTCTCTCAGGTGGCCCATCAAACATTACCAGCAGGTGAGACTCCTGATATGGAGGACTTTGGTGCTCCTCAGCGCCCTGTGCAGCCCGCCATACTCATCAGCACAAAGAGGAAGAGGATATCTCAAGGAGAGGACAGCCAGGCTGAGTCTCAAGAGCAAGAACTTACACAGTCTTGGAGAGAAATACTGGGGCCACCACCAGCTATCGGCGCCTGCCGGGTAATTCAGGCACCATAACAATGTTGTACATATGATCAGAAATTAGGTTTTGTTATAGTATTTCTGTGCTGTCAAACAAAAGAAAGGCTCCACGGTAAAATCATCTGTATTTATATGTGTGTATAGGAGGAACTTCTTGTCTGGTTGCGCTACCATAAGAAAAAATGGGAGCTGCAGCTTCGTCAGAGGAAAGAACGGCGGAAGCGACGGCGTTTAATTGATGGTGAATCTCAGCCAACTGGCGGTGGCGTAATCCGTGGTGGACCGACAACAGGGCTAGGCAGCTTCCTGCGAAGAACTGCCCGCAGTATTCTAGACATGCCCTGGCAAATTGTACAGGTATGTGACACTAGCAGTTTAGATCTAGGGTTGGGTATCGAAAACCAGTTCCATTTTAGAATGGTTCCATTTTTGAAATGACTTTAGTTACATTTAAAAGTTGGCATTTTGATTCTGTTTAAAACGATTCCTGGGTTCGCATTTTTAAGTGATGTAAAACAATTTAAGTGCAGGAACGAAAATAACTTGCCACCCTGTCTGAAGCATGGGCACAGAGAACAGCCTCCTCGGTGCGGGTTCCCAACCTGTGTCCGTTCTCGAACCATTCCGTGCATTTCCACTACAGAAAAGGATGTTCCAGGCCAGCACTGAATTCTTTCATATTTATCGACCAGTATGCAGAAAACTACGTCAGTGTATCATCATAAACACAGTCATTTTCGTCGTAAGTGAACATAAACAGATGAGAAAGAAAGTGCATGTATACAGTATTTTTAGATTTGTGTGCGTTCTGCGTTAAAGAGTCCGCAACCTAAAAAAACCCACTGCCTGTCGTTAATGTTAATAATGAAAGAAGTAACTCATATACACCTTGAGGGTGAGTAATTCATGGACTAATTGTAATTTTTGGGTGAACTAATCCTTTAATATTTGATGTGAATGTGTCTCGCGAGTTGCAGTTCGAGCTGGGAGACATAGTAAATGCAGCACATTGCTTGAGGTAGATATTGTGTTTTGTTAGTAAATGTTTTATTATATTACTAGTGTTGCCTCCTTTGTTCACTATTACACTACTGCATATATTGCATCTGACACTGCAGGGCTCCAGACTGCGACCATTTTTTCTGCCTGTCTGAGTAAACTTTGCGCGGTCGCACTGGCACAACCACCACATTGTTCAACTCGCGCTGCCATTTCTGTCACATATGAGAGACGGGAAATGGCGAACGAAACAAAAGCGTAACAAAACCGCACTACTCATTTGAGCTGCGCAGCATGGACCGTTCATCAGCTCGGACCGCAATGCAAACAAACAAGTCTTACCTCAGAACAGCTTTACTCGGGAATCAAAGTTGATTTCGCAACATTGTTACAGCACAGCGCTGCGAGATCCATTGAGAAGCATTTGAATTCACCGCAGAATGAAGAAAGATTGCTGATATAGTGAGATGCGTTCAAATTCTGAACAGAAATCTCTGTTATAAACAGATCAAACAGTGCTGACGCAGAAAACCAGAAGCAGTAACACGAACCATGGTGTTGTGGCAGAAATAGTCAAACGTTATTACATTATTCATTTCAGGGTTTTTGTACAGCATTTTGAGAGCGAAATTCAAGCAATTTTCAAAGACTTACAAGCAGTTCACACAATCGTTTCCAACACTTGAAAGCTCCAAAATGATCCAATTTGAATGTTATTTTCAGTGGGATGACCAAAATATACTGTGGTGAAAAACGCTTATATAAAATTAAACAATAACTAAACTCGTCAGTAAAGACATGCACATGACGAATCGCCTGCAATAATGAACGTGATATTGTGTAGCTTGTCAGTGAACTATGGCTCTGTGTAGTAAATGCCGCTCCATCTGAAAGCAGGTGATGCAGATTTACTACTAATCACGGAACCGGCTTTACTGATGAGATGCATATGACAATCACATTTGATTAATTGCACAGCCCTAATTTGAAATCTTGAAATCTTTTGTTACAATGTAAAAGTCTTTACTGCCAATTTAATATTAATTTAAAAAGATCTCACTGACCCCAGACTTTTGAATGCTAGTGAATCTAAACTATGAAACATAATAGCAGTTTTGTTCTTTTTAGTACTAAAACGCATGATGTGTTTCTTTATCCACTTTCTCCAGATTGCTGAAACCAGTCACCCAGGCTTTTATAAGCTGTGGGCGGTCATTGGCAGTGACCTGCACTGCATGAAGCTCAACATCCCACGAGTGTTTTATGTCAATCAGAAAGTGCCCAAGCAAGAAGAGGGAGCTAATTGCAAAAAGGTCTGCAGTATAATATTTTTACCACCAATTCTGTAAATAATCTGTGCGATGAGCATTCTTGACTGTAAGTTAATTTAGTGCCAGCCCATTCAGCTGCTTAAAGATTTAAGCAAGTATTGAGTTTTTAAATGGGTTTGGGACAAACTTCATTTTGATTCATTTTAACAACAGGTGAACCGGATACTTCCACGCTCTGGTGTGGTGTATTATCTGTACCAGTATGCTGTTCCTGAGGACATGTACCAGGAACACATCAATGAGATCAATGCTGACCTCTCAGCTCCTGATATTGAGGGTGTCTATGAGACACAGGTAAGGGCCTTTCCCAAAATATGTGATTTTGCCTTTTAATGACTGTTGTGATGTAGGAATTTGTCTTTGCCTGTAATATTCTACATACAGTATTCTAGAAATAGACATTTCCAGAGTGGGTTTCTGCTCTGTGGTGCATTGACCTTATTTATAGTATTAATAGAGGTCATTTCCCTATGTCTGTCTCTTGCCCTTTCATGTGACCTGTAGGTTCCACTGCTGTTCCGTGCTCTGGTCCAGTTGGGCTGCATGTGTATGGTCAATAAACAGGTGGTCAGAGACCTGGCTGGCAGAGAGGCTGATACCTTCGACCTGGAGCACCTAGAGATGAGATCCCTGGCCCAGTTCAGCTACCTCGAACCAGGTGTGTTTTTAGTTTTGTTGATGATTGGTTAAAACATTCGTAGATACACTGTAGCAATGCTTACGCATCTAGTGGCTGATGTGCTTCAAGTTGTTTGAGTTAAATATGTGTTTTATGTGTTCCAGGCAGTGTAAGGCACATCTACCTGTACCATCACAGTCAGGGCCATAAGGCTCTCTTTGGCCTCTTCATACCATCCCAACGCAAAGCCAGCATCTTTGTTCTTGACACGGTAAGCTCTACAATTTAGCTTGAAACATATGTGAGCTCAAAACTCAACAACAAAGAATAGGAAACAAACCAAAATAAACAAAAAGATGACCCAAAGAGTGATGAAACGTCAGTTAACAGGAAAGAACAGGCAAAAAGCGGAAAATGGTCAAATGCATATGCCTCAGACAGAATGTGGTAATGTGGAATGGGATTGCTGATGTTTACCTACAGTTCTTTTACAACGTTAAGGTATTCTATACCTTAAACCCCCTTCTCCTTGTGGCTAATTGCTTTGATAAAATGGCAACACAGTGTAAAACACACAGTATTTTATTGAAAACAATAATCAAATGATCTAATTTCTTCTGAATAATATAGTTTACTAGCTTAACTGTAGGTTATATTGAAATCATCAGATCAATTAGTATGTAAATGAGATTCAAGGGCGATTGTAATTGTCTAATCTAATTGTGATTTTTCTTTTTAAAAAAATTAAATGTATTTTTCACACAAAAAAAAAACACATTTTCTGTGCTTGTTTATAGTACTGCATGATGTGGCTAATTTATGATTAGATATCAACATGACTATAAAATAATTAAGTTAAATAATTGAAGAAAGTTGTGTAATACTTCACTGTATAATAAAATAATAATTTTACAGGAAAGCTGTAAACGTGCAAAATTAATTATTATATCTAGGGATGTAACGATTAACTCAACTCATGATTTGGTTCATGATTCTGAATGATTCTCAATTATTTTATTTATTTTTTTACAAAATGAGATTGAAGACATTATACAGTAAATGAAAAGGTGTTGTTTTATTAGGCTATTGCTGCCCGTTTCTTTGTAAAATTGAAATATAACAAAACTAAAATGCTGCTCATTACTACTTGGTTAGATGGTTAGTTCTTGTTGCATTCCCAACTGTAAATAACCCAAACTAATTCTAGTTAGTGTGGAGTGACATTTACTGTGAACTGAGCTGCTCTGAAAAAATGAAAACACCATATTATGAGTAGTTCACCCATTGCTATTTAATAATAGCTCTTGAACTATTAAGGTTTTAATTAACCATGCTGTAATATGAAAAACACCCAATGCAAAATGATGATGCAGTTGACACTACTGAAATTTACACCAAATGTAGGTACGCAGTAATCAGATGCCGAACCTTAGTTCGTTGTACGGAGCAGAGCGCACAGCACTCCTGGAGAAGACCACAGAGGAGCTGCTGCCACCTGAGAAACATCTGTTTGAAGTGCGTGCTGAAAACGATGTCAAAGCCATCTACCGCGCACTGCAGCGCATTCTCCTCAACTACAAGGTATGGCCTCAAGATGTTATTTAAAGCATAATAAAGTTGACAGCACAGTTGAGCAGATGAATTACAGCAGTGTTCCTGATCGTGTGCAGGAGGAGCGGCGCGCTCCGACACTGATTGCTGTTCAGTCTAACTGGGAGCTGCGGCGTCTGGCAGCTGGCATGACTGTATTAGAGGAGTTCCCAGTGGTGCCGGTTCATGTTATTGATGAGATAAACTACAGTGTAGTGGACTGGCAACGACACGGAGCTCGCCACATGATAATACACTACCTGAACCTGGACAGCTGCCTCTCACAGGCTTTTGATATGGCCAGGTACATCACACACTTTTGACACTGTCATGCTAGAGGTTTTGGGTTGATTTGACTATGAAGATTTATTTAATTAGAATGGAAAACTGTCTTTATTTGGGTACACAAAGAATTGCACTGAAGTCAATTTTAAATGGGTGTCTGGATTGTTGTTGTTGTTGTTGTTGTTGTTGTTTTTTCCTCATCTCCTTCTCCTTTTATATATACATGAATGATTCATTTCTGTAAAAAAAAAAAAAAAAACCTAACTGATCCCAGATTTTTAAATGGTAAAAATTATTTCAAATCATCAAATAATATTTGATTTTTCATGTAATGACCCCTATAACCCTAAAGAAATCATTATCAGGAAGCATGCTAGGAGAAGCTGACTTCAGACTCATGTACTGTAATGTCCTTTCTCTCTGCAGGTACTATCACCTGCCTGTGGGAAATCTGCCTCAGGACATTTCTATATTTGGGTCAGATCTATTTCTTGCACGTCATCTGAGAAAGCACAACCACTTGTTGTGGCTGTCACCTACGGCACGTCCGGACCTCGGGGGGAAAGAGGCTGATGACAGCAGACTGGTGATGGAGAGTGATGAGAGAGGCTCCATGGAGATCAATAGCCATGGCTGCTACTCCACAGGTAAGCAAATTCAGTCCGGTAGTGTGGTGGTAGTATTAATGGGGATAAATATATTTTTATGATAATATTTAAGGAATATTTACCAGAAAAATTATTTACTAGTATTTATTTACCAGAAAATTGTAAATACACAAAACAGCATTTCTGAAAAATGGCCTAAATTAATTCTTTATAAAAAAAAAATGTAATTATCGTTTATAAATTAAAAAGATATGCTTTTCATTATTAAAATGTAATGAAACAATAAAAATGGAATCCAGAAAATTAATGAAAAACACAGATTCACAGAAAAATAAAACTGAATTTGAGAAAAATAATAAAATGTATTTGATAAGGCTTTAAACATGTCATTTTTGTTAAACTTTTAATAAACGGCTGATAAATTTTGCAAGTTTCATGATTTAAATTAATTAGACATGCTTTTTGATTAATATTTTTTAATGTAACCATTAAAATATAGTCTAGAAAAATTAATGGAATTTGGGAAAAGATAAAACCGATTTCATATAGGGCCCTATTTATTTCATTTGTGTCTTTGTTTTATTGTATTTGTCCTTTAGTTTGTTACTTGCATCTATGTTCTTATTGTTAATAACAAAGAAAATGACTATATCATGATATAAAATGTTATTGTGAAATAAAATTACTATATAATGAAATAGGATTTGGCTTTAACCTTTTAGCTAACTTACCAATGTAGCAAAGATCTCTACATACCTATAGGCTCGGTAGTTGCTCACCATAGTCCTGTGTGTAGTGGCACTGGCTTTTTTTTTTTTCTTTTCTTTTCTTTTTTATGTTTTTTGAAGGGTGATGAAATGCTTTTTTTTAATATATAAAATAACTATGATGTCCTTTTGGATCATCTATTATTCAATGACTTCCTGTTGTTCTGTTTTGTCGTAGTATCGTGATATTTTAGTCAGTTATCGTATCGAAGTCATTGGTATTGTGACAACACTAATGTAAAGTAACATTTTTAATGGTTTTAGTTAACCATATTAACTGATAATCACTGAAATTTATGCCATTATAATTATGCAAATTTGTGTGATATGTGGTCACAAATGTATTTATTTATAAGCTACTAGGGCTGTGTATTAGAAAGAATCTGGCGATACGATGCATAACACGATACAGGGGTTACGATATGATATGTTGCGATGCAAGGCGATATATTGGGATATTTCTTATTTTAGGAATAGGATATATTTTTAGGAAAGCTGTCATTAAGAACACACCACCATATGCAAACCTTAGCAATAAATAACAATTATTTAACCAGAACACAGTGGGATCTGCATTTGCAATAATCAGTCCCTGTAACATTTAACGTTATTGAACCACTTTTTGTGCAGTACCAGTAAAGGGGGGAAAATAAAGTGCTTGCAGGATCCTTTAGTTAAATGTATAATATGTATAAAATGTATTCTATAAAAAGATTTTATTTATTTTTAGTATATGTTTTTAGGGTTTTCTTTTTTGGTTTTACAATTGTAACATACAATGTCATAACATTTTGATCTGAACAAAAGAATTACATCTGCTTAATATCAATTTTAAAAAAAAGTGCTTACGGGATTCCTAAAGAAAACAAAACAATTTTAAAACATTAAAATAAATACAGAAGTTGAACCTTTCCACTTGGATTTCACAGGTTTTTCAGTTTGTATTTATGTTCCGTGTGGAATCGCCGAAACCGTGACGCGAGCACTGCCCCGACTGCACAAAACGCTCCCAAAATGAGAGAAAGCTGCAGCCGCGCAGCAATCCTACTGCCCCCCCGCGCCACGGTCCCGCAGTGGACGTTACCACAAAAGCCCAAATGACGGCACACTTCAGCTTTGTACACCGAGACATGAACTGGGACAGTTCTTTCCTCCAATATTACTAGCAGAGAACTATATTAACGCTAACATTAGTGGCGTGCCCTATTGCTAGTATTTCCTGTCACTCAGGATTTGTTCAGAGATTAAGACTGCGATCTAGCGGTGGGGATATAAACTCAAAACGAAACAACTGCCATGAATCTTGTGTGTTGTTTTTTTTTTTTTTTTTGTTTGTTTTTTTTCGATATTCCATTTGAGAATCGATACAGTATCGCCAAACAAAATATTGTGATACTCGCGTGTATCAATATTTTCTTACACCCTTATAAGCTACATTTCTCACTTGAGATTTAAGTAATTCTCTGAACAAAACTTTTCAGTTAATTTATCCTGTGAGCTGTACTCATGCTGTGAGTACAGCTTACAGACTACCAAGCTTTTAAATTTCAGCTTGATGTTTGAGGTTAAAGAAAGTTGCCCTGTTTATCTGCAGTTTTAGAACTTTGTCTTAGCTTTTTCATTTTTATTGTAACCCCATTTGATTTAAAAGTGCATTACTACTAAGTTTTTTTTTAGAATTATGAGTAGTAATTAGACCAAAAATGTTTCAAATGTACAGTTGAATGAAATTAAGTCTCCAGTATTGAGTATTGTTGGTATTTGCTTTTATTTAGAAACCTACCAAATGGCCTCCGAAAAATATGATTGAAAAGTGAATATCAGTAAAAAAGTGTCTGTGAAGTACTTTGTCTTTTTTCCAGTGTGTGTGGAGTTGGATATTCAGAGTTTGGCAGTAAACACCATTCTACAGTCCCAGCATGTTAATGACATGGAAGGCGGGGCCAGCATGGGTGTCAGCTTTGATGTCATTCAGCATGCATCTCTGGAGGAAATGATGTCAGGGAATCAGGGGGCAAACACAGTGGCCAGCTATGACGAGACAGCGCTCTGCTCCAACACATTCAGGTATGCATGTAGAAATGAGTAAAGCCAACAAATTTAATTCATCTTGTTTTCTTCAAAAACTCTGTGTTTAACATAGAGTTAACACTAGGGAAGTAACGATGTTGTCAATATCTTGATATTGCGATGGCAAAACTCGATATTATCGTGGTCACATGACTATATGAAACGATAGGTCTTCTGGGCAAAAAGTGTAGTATTTAAAATATATTTGTTTTGGGCCATTATGCTTTGGCTCATTATCTGTCAAACGAATTAAAACCGAAAGCACAATATGGCTTTATCCCTTCATCAAGTCTGTTTTTGCTGCGTGTTTTAAAGCGAAGCGCACACTTTGTTCATGTGATCTGCTCGTGATCTGGTGTTTTCCATGCCTCAGAACAGCTCTGTTCACAGTCAATGAATGCAGTGGACTCGTTTATTGCACGTGCTGTGAGTTTAGCATTATTTGGGAACGCAACTTTAACCATTTAGGCTTTATTTCAGAGGCAGGTGATTACAGCATTTCACTAGATGTGTAGTGATACATGTTTTTGTAAGCCTGTTTTCACTGAAGATGAAGTTTTCCTTCAAAATAAAATCTCTACTGCCGTTTCCATCAAAATAAAAGCTTATAAGTGCAGCATTAATTGCTGACAGCTAGGGTTTGAATGGGTAATGCTACTGCAGTCTAAATTCAAAATATCTCTTTCAAGTGTAGAAAGTAGGAAAGAGGCATTGTAATTTCCCTACTGTGGTGTAAAGCAAAAATAATACACCTATGAAAAATTAATTTTCATGTATTTTACAGTGCAATTGTTTTACAATATATGGCTACTACTGTCACTGTTATTATTATTATTATTATTATTATTATTATTATTATTATTATATTCTAATTAGTTTGGCTTCCTAAAACACCAGTGTGAATGTAATTTAGACTGAGACAGTATATCAGAGGTAGGGCTGCACGATGTGTCGTTTAAGCATCGATATCGCGATGTATGAATCCAAGATAGTCACATCGCAGGATGTGTGATGTAGGCTGTCGTAGTTGGTCCGTTATTCATTAACCGTACGGGCCAGCTGCTCCCCGGCCTTTTTGACGAATGTGATTCGCGGATTAATTGCACAGCTTCACCATCATAGAGTGAAAGTTTATCATTTGCATGTGTTTTTAAGTCCTGTCAGTTTAACAGGGCGCATATAAGAACGAGCAGAGAGAGAGCGAGAGCGAGAGAGAGAGAGAGAGAGAGAGAGAGAGAGAGAGCGCGAGAGCGCGCCCTGGCCGCGCGTGCGTGCTCACCTTCACCGTCTTCAAACAACACGAGCGCTGTTTTGCTCTCTCTCCCTCGCGCATATTAATCAAAATCAATTGACACGATGGTGTCGAAAAAAAAAAAAAACTATCCAGTGATGAAATGTTTTCTGTTGTCAAATCTTGTGCGATATCCTAAACTGCTGAGACACAATGCGCGTGCCGTACACGTCTGATTCGCGAACTAATGTTTCCTTTGAACCGATTCAATTTAATGAATGGTTTTAAACAACTGACCTGTCCAACACTGAACTCACGAGACGTCTGAATTGGTGTATAAAAAAAAATCTGTAACACTTTACAATAATGTTCTATTTATTAAACTATTTAACTACATTATTTACCATTTACTATTACTAAACTGCACTTCTACAACATTGTTAATTTCAACATTAGTAGGCTATAGGCTTCATTGTTGAAATCAAAAGTTGTGCAGTATTTGTTAACATAGTTAATGCACTGTAACATTAACAAACAATCAACAGCTGTGTTTTTATAAACTAAGATAAACAAAGATTAATAAATATAGTAACAAAAGTATTGCTCGTGGTAAGTTCATGTTAGTTAATATGTTAACAATTCAAACCATATCCTAAAGTTACAAACAAATAATTTACTCTAATTTAAATAATACTCTGTTTAAATAATTTAAAATGAGAATGTAAGTGTGCTCACCCCATTTTTGTTTGTAAGAAAAAATTAGATTAGATTTCATATCGCAATATATATCGCAGAAAAATAAAATATCGCAATGTCATTTTTTCTCAATATCGTGCAGCCCTAATCAGAGGGTTGAGTCTCCTTTAAAATTCATTAATATCATGGGTTAGAGCTCTTAATTTTGAACTATCAAAGTGCATTAGATAGAATTATTTAACTTTAAAATGTACAAAATTTTATTTTTATTTCTTTTCTTTTTTTAAATATCGCAATAAAAATCGTACTGTGGACTTCATATCGCAGTAATACCGTATTGTGAGATTTTGATATTGTTACATCCCTAGTTAACACTTATATCTGTCCTCATGCAGGATTCTGAAGAGTATGGTGGTCGGTTGGGTCCGAGAGATCACACAGTATCATAACGTCTACGCTGATAACCAGGTGATGCATTTTTACCGGTGGTTGCGATCACCCAGTTCTCTGCTGTACGACCCGGCCCTGCACCGCACACTCCTCAACATGATGAAGAAGATCTTCCTGCAGTGAGTACAGCTCACAGACTACCAAGTTTTTATATTTTAATTTGATGTTTGGGGTTAAAGAAAGTCACTCTATTAGTTTATCTGCAGTTTCAGAACTTTGTCTTAACATAGCTTTTTAGTTTTTATTTTAATTGCATTTGATTTAACATGGCAGATGCTTTTGCCCAAAACCACAAAGTATACATTATCATGACTTTGGTGTTAATAGAATGCGGTGCTGTTTGAGCCACAGAATGACTACATGTGTTGTTCACACCTCTTATTCTAAACATGTCAGACTTGTGGCAGAGTTTAAGCGCCTGGGATCATCTGTGATCTATGGAAACTTCAACCGTCTCATCCTCTGCACTAAGAAACGGCGCATTGACGACGCCATTGCATACGTGGAGTACATCACTAACAGGTTTTAAATGTTTTTAAAAAAAAATTCTCGTCTAGACTCTTAACCTAGTTTCTTATGCAGTATGAAAGTCTGAAGTCCAGGATTTGGTATTAGATAATTTGGATTCATTTTCTGTTTACTGTTTGTCTTCCTGTCTTGTGTCTCGGCATTAGTATCCATTCAAAGGAGATCTTCCACTCTCTGTCCATCACATTCTCACGCTGTTGGGAGTTTCTGCTGTGGATGGATCCAACTAACTTTGGAGGAGTGAAGGGAAAGCTGCCCTCTAGCCTTCTTTATGGAGAGGTAAAGCACAGGGCCTAGAAACCATTTGTTCCTCTTTACAAGTTAAGAATTTTTCTGTGTAAAAAAAATTGTTGGCTTTTTAACTATTCAAGTTGAGTTTCAACACTTTTATCCATTCTAGCATGACAATGAAAAGAAGAAAAAGAAAGATGTAGAGGAGGAGGATGGAAGTGAGGAGGAGGAAGAAGATGAAGAAAACCAAGGGGAGGATGAAGAACAGGATGGGGAAGATGATGTAGAAGACTTGATTGAAAGTAACTGGAACATCATGCAGTACCTTCCTCAGACAGCATCCTGTCAGAAATACTTTCTCATGATCATTTCAGGTAATATTACAAGTTTAATTTGTTTGACCCTTCAAAATTCCTCTCACTGTCGCATTGTTCAGCGTTATAATAAAAATGAGTTTGTGTTTTGTTTCATGTAGGATGATTTAGGACTGCACAAATAATTGAAAATAAAACTGATATTGCAGCATGGCTTAGTGCAATTATCAATTGCGGTGATTTAATTAAATTAATATATACACTGCGTGTTTTAGAGTGAAGTGCAGCATTGTGTTCTTACATGTGAGCAGCTCCATCTGAGTTGAGTTGCTCTAACATGCATTTGAAAACGGAACATGCATCAGTCTTCCCAAATGTGTAATAAAAAAACCTTTAGCAACAAAAGAAATGCTTTAAGGGCATTCTGTGGTTTTTCATTAAAATAAACGTTTGATGGTTTATTGTTTAAAAATGCAGAAATTAAGACATCCATAAATGAGATTTTCATTGCAACTGTAAAATTACAATAGAATTATTACTTTTTTCTTAAATAATAAACTTCATTTTACAATGAAATATTATAGTTATGTTTTTTTTATTTTTTATTTTATTTAGTAGTAGTAATAATGATTAAAATTATTATTTTATAGTCAAGTTGATATACAGTCACAAATTGTCCATCCCTACAAACCTGGAACATAAAAACATGAAACATGATTTTTTTTTAATACATTCTGAATCATAATGACAATTTTTATCATAAAATGCACAACACCAATATTTTTTTTTTTTTTTTTTTGTACAGCCCTAAGTCAATTTTATTATAATTTCATTATAATTGATTGGTTGTGTGCAGCCTACATTGCAGCTGTCTATCACAGCATGAAACAAGAGCTTCGGCGAAACGCCCCTGGTGCTACTCCCATTAAGAGACGAGGAGCAACCCAAGCATCCCAGCAGCCAACTGGGGATGTCAGTGCACTTCCTGGTAAGACATTAAACCTTTCAGCTTTGTCTGTTCCAAAGTATTGAGTGCTTTTGTAATGGGTTATTTATGGCTCTATTCTCTAATACACTTTCCATGAAATTAATCCTATTGAATTATTTGGACTATTTCATATTTTCGAGTTGATATTTTCAAAGTTGAAATATTGAAAAAAAATCTATTTATTTCTAAATGTTCACCATATTAAAATCAAAAAAAAAAAAAATGTTTTACAATATTTTTTTTAAAGTGTTTTTATTTTTCTTGTCTTTGTGTTGTTGTAGGTTTGATTACATTCTCTCAGGAGTATGTGTCCAGTGAACTCACACAAAACTTCTTCACCATCACTCAGAAGATTCAGAAGAAAGTGTCAAGCACTCGTAGTGTTACGCTCCCATCTGAGATGTTTCCTGTTCTTCCTGGTTCTCACTTGCCCCTCAACAACCCAGCTCTGGAGTTTATTAAATACGTCTGCCAGGTATCAACACACGCCTCCTGCTCCTGTGTTTTTATACTGCACTATTGTGTTTTAAACTCTTAACAACACATGACAGTGACAGTAAAAACTTTTGTAAAAGATTCTGTTTTAAATAAATGCTATTTGTTTGAACATTCTATTTATCAAAGAATTCAAAAAAAAAAAAAAATTAAGCAGCAAGTGTTTTCAGCAATGATTATGTTGCTGAAGATTCAGATTGGCTGAAATATTATGATTTTTACTGTATTTTGGATCAAATAAATTGGAGAGCATAAGAGACTTCATGCCAACCACAAACTTTTTGAACAGTAGAGTACATTTTTCTGAAGACCTCACACCCGTCTAATGTTGTTTCTGTTTTTAACGTCCCTTCAGGTGCTCTCTCTGGACACAAACATTGTCAATCAGGTGAACAAACTGAAGCGAGATCTTTTGCGACTGGTGGATGTTGGAGAATTTTCGGAGGATGCCCAGTTCTGTGACCCCTGCAAGTTATACGTCCTGCCAGAGGTCATCTGCCACCACTGTAACTTCTGTCGTGACCTTGACCTCTGCAAAGACCCTGCAGTTTCCCAGGTAACAACAGGGCTCTTGTTACAGTTTATCTCTTATTTGAATCTGCAGTTAATGATTTGCTGCTCATTCCTGTTTACATTTGCTTAATGGATTCCAGTGGTTTTTTGAAAGTCATTAAGCTAATACTACTTGAATTTCAGACCTTTGTCATGTGATTAAGCTAGCTAAAAAGGCTGTAATATTCTCACTTTGCTCTTCTTTCCTTTTTACGTACGTAGGATGGTTCAGTTCTTCCTCAGTGGTTCTGCTCTAACTGTCAGGCCCAGTACGACACAGAGTCCATAGAAATCGCCCTGGTGGAGGCGCTCCAGAAGAAGCTCATGAGTTACACACTACAAGACCTGGTGAGGGACACAAACAGCATTATTTACCTTGTTTCTGATGCTTTCAGAGGGCTTTGAAGGCTTTGGAAAAGTAAAATGTTTGAGTGTTAAATGTCCTAGTGTAATGTATATGCACATCCATTGACCTTCACTTATGTAAATGGCACTTTATCCCATCATAGCAATGTGCCAAATGCAAAGGAGTGAAGGAAGCAAACATGCTGCTGTACTGTAGCTGTGCTGGAGATTTCAGCCTCAGCTTCACCACAAAGGTATTCATGCTAAACTAAATTGCTAATACTTCCACATATTAGTATTACTACTGTTCAAAAGATTTATTTATTTTAAAAGAAATTAATACTTCTATTAAGAAAGGATGCATTAAAGGAATAGTTCACCAAAAAATAAAAATTTGCTGAAAATGAAGATGTAGATGAGTTTGGAGAAGATTTGGAGAAATTTAGCAACACATCACTTGCTCACCAATGGATCCTCTGCAGTGAATGGGTGCCGTCAGAATGAGAGTCCAAAGAACTGATGAAACATCACAGTAATCTACAAGTAATCCACACCACTCCAGTCCATCAGTTAGTGTCTGCATGTAGCTGCATGTTTGTGAGAAACAAATCCAAAATGTTTAACTTTTCCAACTAACTTCCAACTAAAATACGAGAAATATATTCATATTCCAGTGAAAAAGTTGTCTCGTCTAAATCAGGAAAGAAGTATACACAAATCAAGCAGCATTTACAAGTGAAAACAGTACTTAACAAATATATTGGTGAATTTTCATGTGAGAGGACAACAGGGGATGAACGTTTCCACTGGAGGAAGTGTTATTATGGATTATTAGGGGTGTAACAGTACACACATTCTTACCAAAAATTTTCTATATGGGTCTTTCGGTTTGGTACACGTGTACAGAACGAAAACAGCATTGTTTTAACCACACCACAATTGGAACTTAATTATAAACTTCAAGTTTAATGTAGTTACTTTTGATAAGAAACAAAGTCTCATCTTTCAAATTAAGTTTTTTTGTTTGTTTGTTTTCAGGAAATTTAAAGAACAAATTCCATTTTGGCGTTCTTTGTTGTGGCTTGACAGATCGCTGTATAAACGCCTCAGTTAAATTGTCAGAGTGAACGCAATCATCCCTTACTATTTACTACTAGTTTTAATGCGAAATAAACATGAATGAACATCTCATGCCTCATGTAATCACTCAATCAGTGTTTTAACCATGGAAAAACGCCAATAAAACAGCTAGTAAACAAAATGTCACGTAGCATTTCATTTACCTTAGGGTCCACAGCTCGTTAGTTCAAGTCCAGTGAAGAGCATTTCACAAAATATTGGACTATATATACTCATATTTTATTTTACCTGTTAGTGATGTCTTTATTTTTTAATGCTTGTTTAAATAAATCTGTTATGAAACAAGTTATGACAGCCACTGAGTAAATAAATGTTTCAACAACATCGGCGTAGGAATGTTATAATTTAGAAGTTAATTTAAAAACTGCGTTAAGTATAATTTACATGTTTGCATACTTTTATTTTATTTTTTTAAGTGAGTGTTGATTATTATATTTGAAAATAAATAGCGATTAAATTTAAGTTTGGGCTCTGTTGTTAATTATAAACTTACAGTAATGTAAAAGGGCTCACTGTTTAGAGCAAACCTAAGGGAGATTTTTCTCCTTAAGAAAATTGTAATACTAATTGAATTTATTTAAAGAAAGGGCAATTTGTTAAATAAACCATTGTTTAATAATAATAATAATAAAAGCAATTTAATTTTTTTTTTTTTTTTTTTTTTCCTGCTGTACAAAAACCATACCAAACTGTGACACAAAAAACTGAGATATGTACCGAACTGTCATGTTTGTGTACCGTTACAGCCCTATGGACTCGTATTTTGGCCACCAGCGACGGTTTAATGTTAAAATGTCTTGATAGATTTGTTTTCTTATAAACATGCAGCTTCACAAGACTAACTGATAGACTGGAGTGGTGTGGATTATTGTGATGTTTTTATCAGCTGTTTGGACTCTCATTCTGATGGCACCCATTCACTGCAGAGGATCTAATGGTGAACAAGTGATGTTATGCTACATTTCGACAAAATGAACATAAGAGACTACTTTCAAAAACATTTAAAAAATATTACAGACCTCAGACTTTTGAATGCTTAATGTATGTTTTACAGCTAATGGACAACCTACAAATTTTGTTTAGTAATGTAATGTCTCATGTTTGCTAATTTCCACTTGTTTGCATGTTTACAGAGCTTCACTGAGCAAGTGGAAGTCTTCCGGAACATTGCAGCCCACTATAACATGAGCTTCCTGTTAGAGACCATTGACTGGGTCCTTAGTATGAATGCATAGGTGCTTTTTCTCTGAATACATGCCATCATTTGTGCCAAACAATGTGTCATTTACACAGATCTGAATTCATATGAAACAGTGGAACAATTTTGGTACTGGCACTTTTTTATTTGTGTTTAATAAATATTTTTGTATATGAAGAATTAACTTTTGTAATGATCTTTAATCACTAGTTTCTAAGTAATCGAATACAAATTATGATTTTGGTCATTTATGGTTACTAACTGAATCTTCAATTATATTTGCAGATGAGGGGTGTCACTCTTGTTCATAGTGGCATGCAACTAATATGTCTCTGTAGTTATTGTCTGTTTGGATATTGCTTCTTTTTGACATTTATGAGTTTAATTCTGTAAAGAATATGGCTTTTAAATTTTTGTAACCTCATATAGAATGGTGCAATAGCCAGCAACTACCCAGTTTAACTTAATGAGACGTCCACCTCCCTGCCTGGCTCCTGCCCACTCTACATTAGCACATTATAATTTGATTCCTTATCTCTGAGGCAAAGACAATGACGTCATGGAGATGTATGACATGCTGTGCAATGTGCAATTTGAATCCAACCACTGATGTGAATTGGCATTGCTGTTCTCACCACTTTAACTGAAATGTTTCTTTCTCCCAAAACAGCAAAAGTCATTTTCTTCAGAACAGGGTCTGAAACACTTTAGAAGATTTCTTTTTTTCAAATGGTCAAAGTAGGAGCTGAGAGAAAATGTTTTTCAATCTCAGAAGGTCAAACTATTTAATAATCATTTAATTATAATTTTATATTATTTTTGTTATTGTACACAATTTGTTTAAATGCCATTTAAAATAGTTTTTATTTTTATTTTATTGTAGCAATAAATTAAATATTTAATGCTATAATAAAATAAAACTAATAATTAAACAACGCAATTTAAAATAAAATTCAGTATTTATTTTAAATAATATAATGCATTTTTATTTTTGAAAGAAATTAAAAACTTATATTGAGCATGGAAGCATTATATTGATCAAAAATGACTAAACAGATTTTCAACATTGCTAATATGAAATGTTTCTTGAGCAGTAAATCAGCATATTAGAATGATTTCTAAAGGATCATGTGACACTGAAGACTGGAGATGCTGAAAAAAAAATTCAGCTTTGCATATCAGGAATAATTTACATTTTAAAATGTTAAAATTGGACTTTATAATCAAATATGTGCAGCCTTGATGAGAATTTGGTTGTAAATAAAACAAAAAAGAATTGTGCTTGAACAAATATTGTCAACACAACAATATTGTCCGAAATTATAATTAGTATTCTTCTACAGTTTTTTTTTTTTAATAAGCCAATAGAAGTGTTGTGAGGAATGGATATAAGAGTATGTTCTGAAGACAAACGGCTACATGGTCCTACTGTCCATGTTCTTCAGCATCTGGTTTCAGTCTCTTTTCCTGTCAGGGGAGATGCGGTTTTATATGTACCCTTGATCATTACTTAAAAGACTGATCCATAAACCTCAAAAGTGTGAGCTGCATAAATCGATACGTTTCTATTAATATCATTTAGAGTAGAGCTGGGCAGACGCAGTTCCCCTTCCCCTAAATTTCATTACTGTAACCAATATCATAGGAAGAGTTGTTATCAGGTTAGCAGAGCGAGTGCTGCTCTTTGGAGAACCGTCTTATCTTTCCTTATACAAGATGACTTTTGATGGAAGAAGGTTCCCCGAAAAAGAGATAATCATTTAGAAAAAATTTATCTTTTAGTATTTTTTTTTAATCGCCAGATTAATTTAGTGTCACTTATGACATTAAAAAAATTCATGGTTGTGGGATTTGTTCAAAATATTAACAGTCTGATCAAAACACATGCTTCTTTGGGTCCTGAGGATTGAGTCATGTGACACACTTATATGAAACCGAATATTCAATGATTGTTCTTCTTACTGAAGATTTTTTTTTTTTTTCATGGAAATATGTCACATTTTACAGAAGGAAAACATTACAACATATTTTCATGACTGTTGAAAGATGGAGGATACATGCAAACCCATTGCGTAGTTAAATTAAACACCAAGCATATCAATTGGTAATCATTGTTTAACATTTATTGAAGCAAAGCTTGACAGATACTTGGTTTTGCGTGTTTTTGAAGCTTTTCTAGATTCAGATATGACATTTTGTGCTGATTTCTACACTTATTGTTCCTACGACAGGAAAATATCCTGTTCTTTTTGTAAAAGTATTCTACTGTGCTGTATATTTGGCAGCATGCCGTCACTGGAGAGTTTTCGGTGATGGCAGGATGTTTTATAATGGCACGCCGTCCGAGAGGTCCGAGTGGGTGGAGCCATAGCTTGTAAGCGTGAGGTCTGTAGTGATTGGCTGACTGGGTTTCTTGGAGATCTGGTTAAAGAAATGGAAGCTTTTGATTATTCTGTTCGAAAAATGTTGTCACTTATTGACTGCCATATTTAAACTGCAAAATCTTTCAAATATCACTCTAACCACATTACACACTAAAAATTATTTTTCAAAGTTGTAAGTAGAACTAAAATAACTGGAGTACATTTTACAAGAAAATACTAGGAAACTTGTTTCTGCTGCAGATAACTGATTATATCTCACAGTTCAAACTTTTGTGAGATATAAATTCAGATTTTCAAAATATAAACTCATAATTCTGACTTTTGTCATCACTTCCATGTTTACGTCTCACAGTTTTAAGTTTATATCCCATAATTCTGATTTTAAATCTAGCAAATCTAATTTTAAGTAAAAATTTTTTAAAGGTAATTGTAGCATTTTATGCAATGAAATTGAAAAAGAATTGAGATATAAACTTAAAATTAAAAAAAAGGCTGAATTATGAGATAAAAATTAAATTTGCAATTACCTTTTTTGTTTTTTTATCCTGTGGTGGAAACTTACTTACTTATTACTTACTTATTTTAGAGCGCCAAATATTACTGTATTTCTACTTCAAAATTTCACATTAATTTAAATGTGTTACTTGACATTTACAACATTTGTAATTATTAATGAAGTTTACTAGTAATTTATGAGTGACACCAATTACATTTTTTTAGGTGTAGGACCTACTTTTTCTCAGAAATTGCTAGCAAACTTTACAATTCCAAAGAAAGTAACTTCAAGGTGAAAAACTGATAGTATTTTCTTGTAAAACATACTCCCATAATGTTTTATTTACAACTCCGGTAATATTCTCCATCCTTTTGACTTACATTATCAAACTTCTTTTCGCTGAAGACTTCATTCTTATCGATAAACGTCAGCATGATCCAGTCACAGATGATAGAGCACTATAGTTGACATACAATGAGACAACATTTACTCATATTAAACATTAGGACAAGTGAACACAAGCTGTATGTGTCTGTAAATGCCTCTTTCCAACAGGGTTAACCTAGGTCAAGCACTGTGGGTGAAACCTGAGAATCATTCCCAGAATGCAATTAGTGACGTGTTTATGTCTGCCATCAATGTCATTAAGACATCATTATCTCCCACTTTAACTCAAAATAACCATGTTTTTAATATTCATCCAGCAAAAACTTACAATTCCTACTGACGTCATGGCCGTGACTGTGCTGATGATGGTTGGAATTAGACTAAATCGTCCCGCCTGAAAAGAAATGTAGAGATTTGATATGAGGCGTATGTGTGCAGTCAACATGTCACTAATGTACTCCCTGTATGGTCTCACATGTCCATGAACAATGACATCCAGGCGAATCCCATAGGCTTTTATGAGTGTCCTGTACTCCACGCCATCCTTATGGTAATATTTTGCAAACCTGGAATGTTTGGAAGTTCATACGTTCCATTAATTGATCATCATTTTAATTGCAATTGATTATTGGAATTCATATAGAGAGCTCATACCTGTAGTAATATCCTGAGCTGGGCAGGTTTTTTCTCATGTCCAGTCTTCTGAATGAATACGTTGGAATGCACTTTGACGGATCCGAGTCAAAATCACACTTCCAGTTAATGAACACACCAATTATTCCACCCTAAATAAAATGACATCCAAAATATACATTAACACTGTTAAAAATGACTGCATTCAGAAGAAAAAAAAATGCTGATTTGTTGTTTGACATGAAGCTGTATACATGCCGTTCTGCAAAGTTCGCTGAATTTCTCTCGGGCCTGCGCTGCGATGAAGCCCAGGCTGAACACCGGACAATACGGGTTGGTTTTTGGGTGATAATGGCACCGTAACAATTTCTTTGGCTTGTTTGGTTTGATGTTGCCCCTATTGTAGAAACCATAAGCAATTACTTGAGCATAAACATAAATTCAGCCAGGATGCATTACATTTTCATTCAATTAAAGTGGCAGTAAAGACATTTTTAATGTTACAAAAGATTTCTATTTTTAAATAAATGCTGTTATTTTGAACTTTCTATTTACCAAAGAATCCTGACAAAAGTGTATCACAGTTTCTGCAAACATATTAAACAGCACAACTGTTCAGCACTGGTAATAATATGTTTCTTGAGCAGCAGATCAGCATATTAGAATGATTTCTGAAGGATCATGTGACACTGAAGACTGGAGTATTGATGCCTCGCATAACAGAAATAAATAACATTTTAAAATATGTTCGCAGGTGAGTCCTTGATGTGGTTTAAGGTGAATTTGTGATAGTTTTAGAGTGGTGGTTGTTGGTTGAGAAAAGAGGAGAGGTATATGTGTCTACGTTTTTATAAAACGGTTATTCCATTTATGTAGCCAGGTTTCACAAAATAAAACAGCAAATAAAATGTAACGATATTAATAAAAACATTATTCTTCCACCATGTAGTTCCTCGGAAATGGCTGTGGTTGCCGAGCAATACACAAATGTAAACAAAGGTGTATGTTTGTCGAGTAATTTACAACAGCTTTGAACGCTGCTCAACCAATCAGAATCAAGGACCAGAACTATCTGTTTTTCATAGAAAATTATTTTCAATTGTAATAATATTTCACATTATTACTGTTTGTAATGCATTTTTGATCAAATACATGCAGCCTTAGAGCACATAAGAGACTCCTTTCAAAAATAATAAATAATCATACCAAAACTTTTAAACTGTAGTGTAAACAGGAATTTCTGATAACATTTATGTTTTACTATTTGCTTTTTCTTGATCAAACAACACATTAAAAAGCATGCTGGCATTGCTTAGACATATCTTCTGGTTTATAAGATATGCTGAAACTCTTCAACGTGCCTCAGAACTTTAAACTTTGGGAAATGGATGGCATTCTTTATGAACACGGTGAAATTAATGGCCTGTTCCAAAGCGGGTTCTCTGTGGGGACAAGAAAGACATTTTAGTGCATTTCTCCGTTTGATTTCTGACAGATCAGTCAATAAAAGCGCTATACCTGACAACAGCATATTCCTCAATGGGACACCAGGATTTGATCTCACAGGTCTTGAATGTGTCATTATAGTACGGGATACACCGTCCAGTTCTTTGACCTGTTCAAAAAAAAGTGTTGATAAAACATTAAGTATTCTGCCAATTCCAGAAATTATTTGTATACAATTTTTAATTAATTAATCAAGTTTATTTAGTTAGTTTTAGATTTAAAAATAACAAAGGGGGAAAAGATGGCCCCACTGTACGTATGTATGTATTTATTATAAAACTAAACCCCACCATGACCATCAAAATCTATTTCCCCTTTAGCACAGTCAGAATCTTGTGTGCAGTTTGCATTGGCAACACTGTAATGCTGAAAAACAGAGAAGAAAATGCTGTTTGACTCCAATCAAAACACGAATTCTTTGTATTTTTATGCAGTTGTGTATATGTTTTGCACTCACCTCTGCACATGTGCCCTGCGTCTGATCATGCGTCACTTCTCTTCTAAGAATTGTGCTGATGACATCACCACCCTGTATGTTAAGAAATCCAGGGTTTTAAATGATTTTCAATCAATTAACAGTAATGTTGACCATGCAAGGCAAGACTACCAGGGAGAATTTGATTTGAAAAGAATTGACAAAGGATATCTGGTCTGCCCTGGAAACTTTTTCTTTTTTTTGTAGTAAAATAACTCAGTTTATTCACCTCAGATGGTCTGACGTATTCTGTTGTGTCCTGAACGCTGTCTTCCAGCATGGCCACACCTCTCATCTCAGTGTACACCGAGCTCTCTGGACGCGTCTCCGTCTCCTGATACGCTTTCTGACTGATAAATACATGCCTGCACAAATAAAACATGACATAAACATGCATCTGAACAACTTGAAAAACAAAACACCTTCATGTGTAATAGAGGAATTGAATTTGAATAAAGCTGAAATTGAAAGTTTTATTTAGATTTGACATTTCATCTATACATAAATCTCTATAGCACTGATTTGTAACTATTGACATTTTTATTGCATTACTTCTGCATTTGTTTTTTTAAGAAATATATTACAAAAGTTATTTTTATGCAAAATATATTTCTTTGAATTTATAGTAAAATCAGTCACCCAGAGACTATGAAATAACTCAAGTTTTGCATTTCAGTGTTCTCTGTTTGTCTTGCATTGATTTATGTATTTTATTTTGATTTGTTTTTTTTTTGTTTGTTTAGAGCATAGATTTTTGTGATTGATGTAAAGCAAGATTTCAGTACATAAATAACAGCATACAGACAGTGGAAAGCAGATTCTTACCAAATGAAATATGTGATGACCAGGAACTGCACAGCTCTGTATATGACTCCTAGTTTTCTGTCCTTCACCACCATCACTTTCGGAGTCTCATAGTCCCAGAAACCCAGGACAAAGTCTTTGAGGAACTCCAGACAACCCATTTTTATAAAAAGTTGCTTATACGTTCCTGCAAAATGAACAGTCTTCTCCCTGAACTGATGCTGTATAGTGACACCCACTTGAGTACTACAGTCTCTCTCTCTCTCTCTCTCTCTCTCTCTCTCTCCCTCTCTTTCTCTCTCTCTCTTTCTCTCTCTCTCCCTATCTCTCTCTCTCTATCTCTCCCTATCACTCTCTCTCTCGCCCTATCTCTCTCTCTTTCTCTATCTCTCTCTGTCTCTCTCCCTATCTCTCTCTCTCTCTCTCTCTCTCTTTCTCTCTCTCTCTCTCTCTACTGAAATGGCACCCCTTTTTTTCCATTGTTCTTTATCATATTGTTTATTAAGCATTGAGTAATTAATAGTCTTGCACATTTTCCATTTCTGCAGTTAGAAAAAAATAATCATTTTATCTTAGTAAACTTGATGTGCTTTATCTATAGCTACTGCATTACAATCAGGCCTATTTATAGATCTAATATATGATAGATAGATAGATAGATAGATAGATAGATAGATAGATAGATAGATAGATAGATAGATAGATAGATAGATAGATAGATAGATAGATAGATAGATAGATAGATTACAAAACCAAAGAATTTACACTAGCCCACATTTTAATATTTGCATAAATATTTAATGTTATATGTAGCTGCTGTTGCTTTTTATGTATATATGCCTTGCAAATAATATATATTGGGTATTTATATTACAACATAAAGATATTATACATGTAGTACGGCATTGTGCGTAATTGCTACACGTTTATGACTTTCTATGCAGGCATTCACTCGTGCTCCTGAATTCAAGGGTCCTACTGACTTGGCTGACTGACGTCACACAAAACACGTGTGTTCGGAAGACGCACGTTAGGACTGGATCTGTGCTGAGATCGATTTGCTTTTTACTTGCAATCGTTTTTAATTTAGGTTTTGTCGAGTGAAATAAACAAACTCCGCTGTAATGGGCGGATTACAGAAGAAGAAGGTAAGTGATTTAGAGCAGAACTGGCGGTAAACTAAGCATGATGGGTTGAGGAGCGCAGGGCCCTTCAGACCTGCGTGCTTTAAACATTTAACAGTGTTTTCTTTATGACATTTGATAAAGATATGCAAGGTGTTTAATTGACCACAGCATCATTTTTACTAGAATCTTTTCGTTTTAATAATCATTGCAGCTGTTTTCAGCGTTGCTTGACAGTATAAGGTTCTTGATCATCTTAAAACATGACTCCGTATGAAATATGTGTGTGGTTTCTGCATATTCCCGCGTGTCAGATTTCTTGCTAACCTGTCATTTCTTCTCGTGTAGTATGAGAGTGGATCAGCCACTAACTATATCAGCAGGAATAAAGCCCGCAAGAAGCTGAGTCTGAGTCTGGCTGATTTCAGGTTGGTTAACAAAAGAAAGTATTTCACTTATATTCTGTCCTGGTGTCTTGGTATTTTTAAGGACCTCATACTTTATATGTGATCCTGGACTAAAAACCCAATCATAAGGGTCTATAAGCTTTCCTTTGATGTATGGTTTGTTAGGATTGGACGATATTTGGCCGAGATACAACTATTTGAACATCTGGTATCTGAGGGTGCTAAAAAAAAATAATTGAGAAAACCGCCTTTAAAGTTGGTCCCGATGAAGTTCTTAGCAATGCAATATTACTAATCAAAAATTAAGTTTTAATATATTTACGGTAGGAAATTTACTAAATTTCCAAAATCACGGAACAAGTGATTATTTTTGGACTATTCTAGCATGTTCGGGTCGTCACCGCCGCGGAGTAACACATACCTCCGTGAATCGCCATAGACATAAACTTGGAGAAGTAGCTCCGGTTAGAATGTTCTTCCGCGGGATGCATGCAGTTCTGTTTATTAACCGCTAGAGCGCCAACGTTTACATAGTGTTGCTTTAATATCCTAATGATTTTGGGCATAAAATAAATATCGATCATTTGGACCCACACAGTGTATTGTTGGCTAATGCTACAAATATGCACGTGCTACTTATAACAGGTTTTGTGCTCCAGGGTCACATATAGTAATATAGTTCATATATAGAATGTCATATATCACAAATATCGTGTCATATATTAAATGTTATGTATGTGTATTAGTAGTTTTTAACTAGCTTTTACTAAATGACATAAATTTGTGCTACAGTACCTCAGAGTTTGATTGATCATTTGACATCAATAAAAAAGTTACTTTTAAAAGATAATGTTTTTATTTTGCTATCTTCTCGAATAATGATGCCGTTGATTGCATTTTATTATTTATGTTTAGTATTTCTTCCCTGGTTTGTTTGTGAACCACCAGTTGAGATTACAGATGTAAATACTGTACGCAATACATGCTTCCTATTTTATAGGCGGTTATGCATATTGAAAGGAATCTATCCTCATGAACCCAAACACAAAAAGAAGGTCAACAAGGGCTCAACAGCGCCTAGAACCTTCTACCTGCTGAAAGACATCCGCTTCCTCTTGCATGAGCCTATCGTTGGCAAGTTCAGAGAGTACAAGGTGAGAAGCTAGATGCTGCTTTGTGTTTGCAGCTGCATCCTCTGATCCTTCTCATTTTGATCACTTTTTCATGTTCAAGCTTTAACTTAATGACAGTGGAGCTAAAATACTGGTTTGGTAGGTAATAACAATGTCAAAAACAATGTAAAATAGATGCCAAAGAAACATGCAAATGATATGCTGTGGAAAGCAGCTGAAAGTGAGAGAGAGAAATGTCAATATTTTTAAAGAAATATTTACTTCAAAGTTTTTTTTAATTGTTCTGTAATAACTAAATGCATCCCTTTACCAGTTTCTGTCAATGTTATTTCAGTGTTATTATTTATATAATATTATATTATTGATTTATTTATATTTTGAATTGGCTTTTATATATTTATAATAGAATATATATATATATATATATATATATATATATATATATATATATATATATATATATATTTTCAGTTTCCATTTTAAAGTTTAGTAATTGTATGTGATTTTCTCTTTTTTTGCATTTCTATTTAGCCTTTTTTTTAGTTTTAGTACTTAAACCTTTTTCATTTCAGTTAGTTGCTAAGTAGTTGCCATATTTTATGTCAGCATTATCTAATTACAGAAAAAAAATGAATGGTAGGAAATTAAGTTAAGAACCTGCTTAACAATTGTGATATAATATTACAAAATGTTAGAAATTGCTGAGAAAAATATTTTATTAAAGTTTTATTTTATTTATTAATAATGGGTGATTTTTTTTTTCTACGAAAACTGGTCATGAAATTATCATTTACATGTTTTTTTATTTAGGAATATGCTTTTGTCCCTCTATTAAATTAATTTAACAATTTTTCTTGTACATTTGCATGATCTAACAGTACATGTGACACTCTAGCCAGTTTCTCTGTGAAAACTCTCATAAAAATATTAAAACACTTGTTTTGGTTGCTTATTGGAAGTACAAGATTAAGTATTATTTGCCACAAAGTTCTGAAGAAAAAAAATAGGCATCCTAGATTAAATTCTGATATTATATTTTTCACTGAGGAAATAGTTCATAAGACAATCTATATGCTAACTATACATTCCCTGTTTATAGATTTTTGTGCGGAAACTGCGGAAAGCATATGGAAAAGCTGAGTGGAGTGGAGTGCAGAGAATGAAAGAGAACAAGCCTGCATACAAACTGGACCACATCATCAAGGAGAGGTGAGAGTAAACACAGTGCTGTCTGTGGACTGCAGGGGGCGCACTTCAGCTCTCTGTCCCAACAACAACAACATGCTGTGAAGGACTTTTCTGTGTCCAGACAGTGTTATGTGATAAGCACCTATTTGTGTCCAAATAGTATTATGAGTACGGGAAGAGTCTCAGCCCCTGTTCACAAACAGATCAGTTATGAGAATCCAAAAAGTTACAAGAATATCAAGAATATGATACTTTAATTATCTTGGCTCGACTGACTGTCTCGTACACTGTCTGTCTCGTCATCCGTCCAATCTACTGTTTGCATCTGTTACATCAGCAGGGTTTGGGAATTGAATTATGACTTTGGAAAGTGAGGGTTTTTCTCCCCAACTGTTCAAAAGTTTGGAACAGTAAGATTTTCTTCATGCTTTAGATGCAAGATCACCGAGCTGCATTTTTTTTGGTTAAAAAAAACACACACACACACACACACACAGTAAAACAGTAATATACTTTGAAAGACCTATTTTCTATTTAAATGCATTGTAAAATGTTTATTCCTGTGGTGCAAAGCTACATTTTCAGCATCATTACTCCAGTCTTCAGTGTCACTTGATATACTTGTTTCCTTCATATTTCTGTGGAAACAGTGCTACTTTTTCCATTAGATTCTTTGATGAATAGAAAGTTCAAAAGAACATCATTTTTCAAAATAGAAATCTTATAATGATATACATGTCTTTACCTTAGTGCATCTTTGCTGATTAAAAATATGACTATATGGACACCTGTGAAAGAAAAGATTGTGTGTTACTGATATGACTTGAGCAAATATTACAGTACTTGATAATGGACATGAATTTGCAGTTTATAACTTAATTTTGATTAAAAGCACCATGAAATAGCTCAACAAGTGCAGCTTTCATTCCTCTTTTCCTACTTGAGTGGGGAAATCTCCAAAACTGTTAGTCAGACTTATATTTCCTAAACATATGTCACCTATATCTGGCACCGAATTTAGCTTCTTTAGCTCAAATTGTGCTAAAATATTTTGGTCAGTAGCCACATTGAATAACTTCCTCAATTTTTCTATGAATGATCTGTCGTTGTCTCATACTGTTTCTAAAATAAGTTTGTTTTTCCAGGTATCCCACGTTCATTGATGCTGTCCGAGATGTAGATGATGCCCTTTCTATGTGTTTTCTGTTTTCTACGTTCGCTCGCACGGGAAAATGCCACGTTCAGACAATTCAGCTGTGCCGGAGACTTGGCGTCGAATGGATGAACTACATTATCGCCTCACGGTCCCTGAGAAAGGTACTGTAAACATAAGCTATGAGAAGAGTGCATTTTAAAGGTTCATTAAATTATTCGATTTTGTTACAGCTAGTGGATCTTTTAATGATTATATTTTTGTTTCTTCAGGTTTTTCTTTCTATTAAGGGTATTTACTACCAGGCTGAGGTTCTGGGACAAACCATCACATGGATCATACCATATCAGTTTGCCCATGATGTGAGTACAAATATACATTATATTTTTCATGCTTGAGGCTTGTTCAGAAAATAGTCAAATATTTTATAATTTTGCTGAAGTATCACACATGAAAAGCACCAGGGAAGCAGGTTTGATTCTGAATCAGGACAAACCATGATATTTAAAATGTGTTTTATATATATATATATATATATATATATATATATATATATATATACATATACATATATGTATATATATATATACACTATTACATATATGTATATATATACACATACATATATGTATATATATATACACATGCATATATGTAAAGACATTCATAATGTTAAAGATCAATGCTGGTATTTTGAACTTTCTATTCAACATATATTCCTGAAAGAAAAAATGTATCACTGTTTCCTCAATATTGAGCAGCACAGTGGTTTTCAACATTGATAATAATAAGAAATAATCTTTTAAATCTGTAAACACTGTTTATTTGTGAGCACTTGCAACAAAACAGGATGCGCTTTCTGCCGTCTCGGTCTCTGTGAACTTGAGTGCGAAACTCCATGTATATCTTTGCCTGACATTAAAAATATATCTTTAAAGAGTGAAATGTCTACTTTCAAATAAACCAATTCAAATGGAAAACAAATAGCCTATTCTCAGATGAATCCGTATGAAGCATGGATACAGGTGCATCAGTACTGCGGAGATGACGAGTCAGTGTCGCCGAGTTCATCTCTTAATCCGAAAACAAAGAAAGCACTAGATTATCAAATTATTAAAATGTTAATTCAGTATCCTTAATGTTTTTCCCTGACACACTCATCATTAGGGATGCAGGATAAATATCGGCACGATATTTAATGCGCATCTCGTCAGTAAAGCCGGTTCAGTAATCAGCGGTAAATCTCTACACGTGCGTGCTTTCACATGGAGCAGCATTTACTACACAGAGTCGTTGTTTAATGACAAGCTGCGCAAAACCACAATCCTATTTTGCGCATGTTTTGTGCAGCTTGTCAGTTAACAACGACTCTGTGTAGTAAATGCTGCTCCATGTGAAAGCACGTAAATATCAGCACGTGTAGAGATTTACTGCTGATTACTGAACCGGCTTTACTGACAAGATGCGCATTAAATATCATGCCGATATTTATCGTGCATCCCTAATTATCATTACTTCTGCTGTGCGCTGTGGCAAGCTTTATACGTGTGCTTGAGCGCTTATTAGCCTGTGTAGGCAACTAAAGGCTCATTATAATGATTTAAATGGTTTATTAATAAACATGTGAATAGTCGACTAATGCTTAAAATGAAGGACTACTAGTTGACCAGAAAGATCCTTAGTCGAGGGCAGCCTTAGATATTATTGTTTTTCACTGTGATTTTGATAAAATAATGCAACATTAGTAAACATAAGAGAAATTTTTCAAGAACATTTTAAAATTCTTAACGATGCCAAAGTTTAGTAATAGTAATTACTGTTGTAACTAGGATTTGCAACACACCAAATTTACATTTTTGGGTTGTGCAAATGAGGTTTAATTTTATTTTAATGATTTTTATTATTATTATTATTATTATTATTATTAAGGAATTAGAATTGTTTTTAGCATATTGCAGTTGTTACCCAACTACTAAACCATGTAAAATGTTTTTAACAAATGACTCTAATGGCTCTTTGCTCTTTTTTTTATCAGTGTGTTATGTTTCGCAGTATTTTGGATGCTGAGGTCTTTATAGATTATTTTATTATGACTGTTAACACACCCCTGTCCCTGCTCTCCTCAGCACCCTACAGATGTGGACTACAGAGTTATGGCCACATTTACAGAACTCTACACAACACTGCTTGGATTCGTCAATTTCCGCCTTTACCAGACCCTCAACCTTGTCTACCCGCCCAAGGTAAAACACACAAAATGTGCTTCCATTAAATGCCTTTTTATTTTTCAGTAGCAGAATTCCAATTCATCCCAATGGAATGTGTTTTTTGTTTTGATTTTTGTATTCTGGTGCTTGTTAGCTTGATGGACAAGGAGAGTTCAGCCTCAAATCAGAGTGTGAAGAAGATTATGCCCTGGAATCCGAAAGCTATTCTGAGGTACTGACTACTTCATTTTCTCTTTCATATCAACATTAAATTGGACAAAATATTACAGTGTGTTTAAAGATATGGATCTTCACATCTCCTACCAGAAACTGGCAGCGTTAAGTGCCAGCCTGGCCCGTACGGTTCCATCAGTGGAGGATGAGGAGGCGGAGCTGGACCATTTCCCTGCTGAAGGGGTGAGCGACAGACAGCTGTCTGTATTGTGAACACCTGCAGTGACTTACAAAAATGACCTCTGTTTAATACAAGAGATATTACATATTGGGTAACATCCTGTAGTTAAATATCCTGTACATAGTACCGTGGCATGACAGTGTCACAATGTAAAAACAATGGAGGATTAAAGTTAGTTTAATTTAATAACTGAGTTTATTTGTATAGCACCTGTCAAAAAATGCAGTTTAAAGTGTTTCATGGTCCCAATATAAAAAAAATTTGCACAGCTGATTGGTAGCAAACTCAAAGCTGTCAGATTCCTATTGACTTGCTAAACCATCTGAAATTAATGCAATTATGTGACTCCACAATAATTTTCCACAAGTCAAGTTCACTAAAAGAAAGTGTCACAAGACACTTGTTATTTAGTCACACATCACAAGGCGCGAGTCGGTGAAGCATTTACCCGCGTTTGATTAATTGTTGTTTTGGACGGACCTCGTATCCTCATGTTTCATGTTCACTGAGGGAGACTGTTACTATGGTTACACGCTGAAGGTGTTAAAAAAACATTCTGATGAAACCAGCGTGACTGCAGGAGACCTTTGTCCTCATTATTTAATGTCGTTTTTAAATGCACTTTCAATTGCAGGAAGACCTGGAGAAAATGGAGACGAGAGAGAAGATGGAGCTGGAGCAAAACAAACAGAAGAAGCTCTTCGAAGGGCTGAAGTTTTTCCTAAACAGAGAAGTTCCCAGGGAATCGCTGGCTTTTGTCATCAGGTGAAGGAGTGTGACATACATACTTATATTTATCACACATCATATCATCTACGGCACTTTCTCTAAAATAGGGTACAAAATAGTTTGCTGTTTCTTTTTTTTTTAGAGAAGCGAAGGCACAAATTCCATGTTCTTCAAATATGCATTTGTCTCATCTCAGCTCAATACAACAATAAAAATCATGCAACGGTGTCAATCCTTTTGACTCTTAAATTGATATCCAGTCTATTGGAAAATTAATTTTTAATTAACAAATCTCGTGAGGTTTAGCAAAAGTAACATTTTTGTTTGTGTGTTGTACACTGTGCAGGTGTTTCGGTGGAGAGGTCTCCTGGGATAAATCACTGTGCATCGGCAGCACTTACGATGAAACAGACGAAACAATCACACATCACATTGTGGACAGACCCACCATCGACAAACAGTATATCAACAGGTCCGAAACAAATCTCCCTGATTCCGTACAGTGTATACTTTACATTCACTGTATATTCTTGTACTTGATGCATTTCTCAACCTTGCAGGTACTACATCCAGCCCCAGTGGGTGTATGACTGTGTAAATGGAAAGATACTGTTACCCGTAGAGGAATATTTCCTGGGAGTTACACTGCCGCCCCATCTGTCGCCGTTCGTGGAGGAGAGTGAGGGAGATTATGTGCCGCCTGAGAAACTCAAACTCCTGGCCCTGCAGAAAGGAGAGAAGCCACGTGAGGGGTTTATGAAATGATTCTTGGCATATGATTATGTGTGAATGTTCAATGACTGTTAACTACACAAACAAACCGTTCACAGAAGCAGAAGAGGATGAGGAGGAGGAAGAAGAAGAGGACGATGAAGATGACGAAGAGGAAGATGATCAAAGTGAGGATGAAGATGAGGCTGAAGATGAAGCTAGTTTAGCTGAAATGGAGGAGAAGAGAGCTCAAGGAAAGGTAAGATGGTTTTAAGTTTGCATGAGTTGTTTTTGCAGTTATGCTACTTGTTTGTTTAGTGGCACAAAAATTGTAGACTTACAGTTACCTTTAAAGGCTTTGCTTTTATAATAGGGAAATTAGTTAGGCTGGAATGCTCAGGCAACTTGCAAAATTGTAAAACCAACATGACAAAGATTTGTGATAAAACCGTGAATCGTGATATTTCTTAAAAATATTGTGATATGATATTTTTGACATATCGCCCACCCCTACTGTATCATATTTGATGTGCAGTTTTCTTCTTTAAATAATCAACATGATCAAAAGTCTGCTGAAAAACCTGTTGTACACGATCTACTACATGCCTTCTGTTGTCTGATTTGATAGTTTGTTCTTTTTTAGCAAGTAAAAGGTCGTTTAGTAGAATTGCAAAACACCCTTCTCCAGCTTCTGGTTCACATGCCTTTTTGTGGTAAAATTTTTCTGATTTTTATTAAGTAAATGTAAGAATAGCTTTTATATTGTGAATAATATTTTAAAATAAACACTTAAGGTTTTTTTGCACACTGAGTCCGAAATTTTCATTTGCGTTTTTCCATTTTTTTTTAATGAAGGATGAAAGTTTCGGAGTATGTATAAATTAGAAACAACTGTACCAAACTGGATATTTTTTTGCTTTATTTGGGCAGTTTGTTGCTGAACCTTAAATAAAACATTTTGTGGAGGAATATGTCAAATGAATATAAAACGTAAAAGTCTGTCATGTGCCGGTTTTCCCTCAGAGTCTGTCAGTAAAGGTGACCCCTGGTAAAGTCAAACCAGAGAACCGCATGCGCACCGAACAAGAGGAGAAAGCAGAGGAGAAGAGACTGGCTATCATGATGATGAAGAAGAGAGAGAAATACCTCTATGACAAGATCATGTTTGGCAAGAAGAGACACGTCCGAGAGGTAAGCCTGCTTAGAAATAGCTCAATTTTATATGATTTCTTTTAAAACAATCTAATCTATCCAGAAGGATGATTCAGAATAATACTTCATTTTGATTCTTAGTTATTGTTTTTTTTTTTTTAATGCAGTGAGATGAGTTTTTTGTAAATGAGTGCTTTGGTTAATGGTTAAATGAATAGACGTGGTGGTAATTCACAGCTCACACAGTGGCTGCCAAAGCCCTTTAAAAGGTGCTTGACCTACATTTGGCTCATTATTTAAGCTTCATTGACCGTGACAGAATTCATTGTTCATGAATCTAATGCACACCTTCCAACAGGCTAACAAGCTAGCAGCTAAGAGGAAAGCTCACGATGACGCCAACAAACCCGACAAGAAGAAGAAGAAGAAAAAGTGCTGATTTTTACATGTATTAAAGTGCTTCTTGTGCGTTCTCTCACTGTCGAGAGATTTTGAGAATCGTTTCTTCTCTTGTTTCAACACATTGCATCATTTAATGGGAACTGTACATGATCCACAGAACTCCATGTGTCATTTAAGTTTGGCCAAACTTGTTTCAGTGACACTTTTCTGCATTTCTTATCTGTCTTTGCTCATCAGTTTTGACTGTGACACATGTCTAATAAACAGAAGAAAAAGAAGATAATGATTATCTTTAATGAAAAGAAGTTTAATTTTTTTTTACTCTGTGTGCATGTTTCATATTTGTGGAAATTTAATGTACTAACTTGGATGAGGGAAGCTTTTAAAGAATTGCAGGTGCGATTAGAATCAATTGGAAAAGAGCAGATGACGAAAAGCTGTCATATCAACACGTCTCATGCATTCTTCATCTGTGTTACGAGTAGAACTGCAACTACAGGCTCTCCGTATGCTTACTACAGGATGACTTAATACACTGAACATTTCCTTAAGCAGGTCATAAATGTGTTAGATATTAGTGATATACACTGCAGTTTCCTTTTTATAGAAATTAATACTTTTATATAGTGGGGATGCATTAAAGTGATCAAAATTGGCAGTAAAGATTTACATTTTAAATAAATGCTGTATTTTAAGTCTCTTTTTATCAAAAATAAACTATAATGGCTTTTCAATATTGATAATAATGTTTTTTGAGCAGCAAATCGGTAAAATAAATTGATTTCTAAAGGATCAAGTGACACTGAAGACTGGAGTAATGATGCTGAAAATTCAGCTTTGCATCGCAGAAATAAAATCTGTTCCAAAATATATTCTGCATTTTAATAATACTTTACAATGCTTCTGTTTTGCTGTATTTTGATCAAATAAATACCACCATGGTAAGTTCTGAGAGACTTTTTCTCCTCAGAAACAAAACGACAACAAAAAAAAACACTTTAGTGCTTGCAAAACACTATTTTTTTTTTTTTTTTTAATCTCTTTATGTGAGTATAACTTTTGTTTGACTTTTTCGTTTAGTTTCTCGTGTAAATAGGCCTTGATACCCAAGGGCAAAGAAGTCTAGAGGTTTCCAGGATCACTCGCTTTGTCATATTCCAGAGTGAAAAAAACTATTGACACTCCCTTCCCTAAGGACTCTTATGTTGGACATCACAACATAAAAGTTTCTTTAGACATGAGGGTTTTAGGCTCACTGCTGCTGAAAAGTTGTTTCCAATGCAAAACGGCGTTAAAGGCTAAGCCAGACCCTCAGATTTTAGCTGGGTTCAAAGAGAGCACTAACCAGTAAATCAAGTAAACTTGAAAGTATGGCTCTTATGTATTCCTAGATGTATTATAGTCAGTCCTGAATGTGAATGTATCTTTCGGACCACAAAAAAAAAAAAAAAAAAAAAGTTGTCTCGCCAAAATTTGGAATTTCCCTCAGATGCAAAAAAGCACAATTCAGCAAAGCGCATGAATAGCCTAAATGCTATATAAAAGAAAAAAAAGATAGTTTTTTTGGGGGGCGCAAAGTCTTCCCAGCACAAGCGAAAGACAAATGTAATAAAGGTAAATTATTTTATTCTCTTGACTTTCATGTAGGCTATTTTTAGTCATACTGCATTAACGTTAGGCCTATTTCTGTTTTACACAAAGGCTATGGTCTTTGTAAAAAAAAAAAAAAAAAAATATTTTGCTTTATAAATAGGCAACAGTCCAGTGGACATTTGGCAAAACACTGTGAATTTTCCCTAATATAAAAACTAGCTAACTTTTTAATGGATGTATTCATAAATTGGGAACTGTAACTTGAGTTGTACAGATTTTGAAATCCACAGAGAACGAGGGTTGCAATGAGAAAAGGAGTGTTTCAGATTGCTTTGAATTCCTCATTGTGAATTTTCCAAGTACTGAATGGAGTCAGATTCTCCTGGTTTAGGGTGGCAAGCTGAATTATTTAGCTCTGAATGTTCTCCAGTGTCCATTTCAGTCCTTTGTGGCAGATTTTGGTTATAGGCTGCAAGGTATATAAAAAAAAAACCTGTTATATGCAGGCATTGTATAAATCTGAATTAGAAATGATCTGCTATTTTTTATTCTGCAAGCATGTAACACGTGACATGGTCTCTTCCTTTGTATGTCACTCCCAGAGAACCAATCAAATGGGGTTTTTTTTGGATGAAGTGTTTGTTATCAGTGAAGACCTATACCCTTGGTAGCAGCTTTGTATGTTTGTGCTTTCTTTGTATTTGTGGTGGGAAGTTATGACGTTGGTGTTCTCCTCGCTGCTGTGTAACCCCTGTGGGCTTTAGGCCAAGCAACTCATGGCCCTTTTTATTACTGATTCATGTTCACGCACACAAGCATGCAGTGTTACCCACGTTACTCATCTGCATTCCAGCCATGTCGCTCTTACACTGCCTGGCACTGGCATGACATTCTGTGTGTCCGTGTGTGTGACTGCAGACAATGAACTGAGTGTTTGAGACCAGTCAAAAGGAGATCTGGATGAACAGAATAATCTTGTGCTGGACAGTAAGAGACATTGAGAAGTGAGCAAAATAAAGAGAATGGATTGGGTGATGTCACTCAAGAGGAATGTAAAGAGAAAAAGAGTATTGATCAGTGAATTATCAGCAATATATGGAGCTCTTGCAGTGTCTGAAGGCATTTAAATGGATAGTTGACCCAAAAATTACAATTCTGTCATCATTTATTTACCCTCAATTTGTTACAAAGCTGAATGAGTTTCTATGTTGATAACCAAGCAGTAAATGGTAGCCAACTATTTGGTTAACAACATTCTTCAAAATATCTTCTTTTGTGATCAACAGAGGAAATAACAAACATAACAAAATTTCTAAAAACTTAACTTAAAAAAAAAAAAAAATATATATATATATATATATATATATATATATATATATATATATAAAATTATAATATTTGTAACTTAACTTTTATAACATGAGGACAAGTGCCTAAGTGTCAATTTTTCTACAAATGCTTCCGAAATGTTAAAAAAATCACTGTATTCCTGTATTGGACAACCTTAGATAGAGCTTCTGAAATGGATTATGTGTCAATGATTGTTTAATTTATGCTCCAATTTATGATCTCCTGGCACAAACCTCTGTATGGAAACTCATACAGCAGCCTAAGCAAACACTGAGATAAGAAGGGATTCTTCCGATTGGTCACTAGAGCAAACATCCAGAAATGGCAGCATGAAAACCATCAATATGATCCAGAAAGTTCTTCATCCTTGTGGCAAAAGTTCTTCCTGAGCTTGTCTATTCATTACTATGGGAGTGTCTATACAGAAATAAGTGAAAGTTAACAAAAAATAATAATCTAAGCTTTAAACCCTAATGTCACTGGTCATTTTTTTTTCTTAATAATGCTAGTTTATGTTATCGTATTGGGGTTAAATTTACTGACTTTCTCTTTCTGGGTATGGCAGCTTAACTTTGGTCAACCTTTGTTAAGCTAAGCAAACTGGTGCAGTTTAGGACTTTGTGTACAGCCATATACCTGGAATTTTGCATTAGCCCCTCTCATGCATTTAACTACGCTTTCTAACAACTTTTCCACTTCAAACCAGCAATCTGTTCTCAATGGCTCTCTGTTTCCACCTCCTCCTTTCTTTTGTTCCTTACCCTCCCTCTTGCTTATTTGAACTCTGTTCTGTTTTGAATCTCTTCCTCTTTTTCTGTCTTTCTGTCTTGCCTTTTCTCATCCTAACTTCAGCTCCCTCTTTCTGCCTTCTGTCTTCTCCTATACGCTCATTCACAAATGCTAACAGAAACAAAGAGTGACAAGTGCAGGTCCCCAGACGTCTGGTCTTGCGTCACAGAGAGCGCAAGTCGAGCCTCTTCTGTATGCAGTTTAGCCAGCTCAGCTCTACAGCGTGCAGACGGAGGAGGAAGAGAGGAGGTCAGGTGTGTGTGTGTGTGTGTGTGTGTGCGCACACAGGGTGAATGATCGCCTGGATGTTTCACAGAAGATAAGAGGGATACAGATCTGTTAACCTTGGATAACACGACTGGACAGTTTTAAATGTGAAGGAATCAATGTCTTTCCAGCCTTGACCATGCATCATTGTTAACAAAGTCAGATTTTTCTCTTCAGAGTCATTGCTTTTTTCTGCAAATCAAGCTGTGACAGGAATCTACATGATTTGGTAAGAGTTTATACAATGTTTTATATTTCATTTTCAATATAAATTATATTTGGAGAATATTTACATTGCAATTGTATTGCCATTGTTTAAATGAGTCTGTAGTACCTTTAAACTTGTGGAAAAAGTCAGAATTAATATGTATTAATCAATATTTTTGATGTCTATTTTTTAGTCTAAACATCCTTACAACTAAGACACTCAAAAAAAGATAATTGTTGTCAGAACATATTTCTGATGAATTCAAAGTTTCAGGTTTTCTGGGTTTAAGCATAAACCTCTGTTATATTTATTAAAACGAATAAGTAATAATTGACCAATGTGGTAAGAAAAATACATTTAATTGAACATATTTTCTGTGAAAGCCTTGATAATTCATACAATGTATACATTAGATTAAGATTGTTTTATGTTTAGATATTTTTACTAGAAAAAGTAAATAAGTTTTGTTTTGTTTTGGAATATCATTTGCTCCAAATGCACTGTTATTTACAATGGTGAATCTTAAAAAAAAAATTTATTTATTATATATATATATATATATATATATATATATATATATATATATATATATATATATATATATATATAGATATATTTAAATCAAGGTATCTTATATAAAAGCCTTATTTTCAAAAAAAAAGCCTTAATATTTATGCAGTTGTTCTATGGATTTTTGAAAATTTTGCTGGGAAACAAAATAAAAACACATTATTATTTTATGACTACGATTATGATGAATATAAGCTAATTTGCTGATGGAATGTCATGTGTTTTCTTTCCAAAACACTTTTATATCACCATGAGGCCTCACAGTGCTGATGAAACACTATCCATTTAATTCCTAAACTTTTCTCTATAATCAGGCTGCTCAATCTGACTGCTTTCTCTGAAAAAGTAAAAGAAACCTTTATTCTAATTTGTATCCCATCATCAAATTACAGTGGCTTCCTGTCTGTTATGAATTTGCCAGCAGCACTTCAGATATAACATCTGACAATCTTTGTTAAATCACAGAAATTAATCAGATTGCATGCAGGAATGACTATCATTGCCCAGTTTAAATGCACCCATGAGTAAACACAACATTCAGCATCTCCAAAGACTTTAATACGACAGACTGATAGACCAAAAATCTCCACGAAAACAACACTTGTTAGATAGATAGATGAGATGAGATTTAGTTTTAGTTTTATCCTAAATAAGAGCTGTAGCTGCTGTAGTAATTCTATATGGTTCTGTAAAATCCTTGTTATTTGTGACCATCAGCATAACAATGATGATGTTGTTAGTGATTTTGCTGTCAACAAAGGATGACTTTGAAAAATGCAGGGTTAGAGCTTGCTGCAAATAAGAACAATGGGTTCCTTCAGACTTCTTCTGGCCTTTCTAGATTTAGAGAGAAACAGCTTTGTTCCTTCGGTCTCTCCGTCTATCTTTCGTTGCCGCTGCTCAGCAGCATATGGCTGTCGTAGTCAGTGCTTCTAACATGCTGTCTTGGTGGTATTAGGTTATCCACCTGTGGCCCCGCACTGCAGATATCTGATCCTGGTCTATGAGGCATGAAGAGATGCGGACAGTGTCACTTTTCTTCTGAATGCATAATTCATTCGCTGGACAGCAACTGCAATGCATTCATCTCAGCATTAGAATTTATAATTCTATATATTTTTATTTGGAAAATGCTTTTAATGTTTATTTTTGAGTTCATAGCATTTGTTTTGTTGGGTAGTTGATATGACGTCAGCAGAGCTGGGTAGTAACTGATTACATGTAATCTGGATTATGTAATCAGATTCCAAAAATTAAGTACATGTAATTAGATTAAATTAAATTTTAAAATACTTTTTATTAGACTACAGTTACTTTTTACTGATTGCATGATTACATATTATTCACACTGTAGCAATATATTATTCATTATTTGATTCTCCCTGATTCTTTTTTTCCATCGTTTTAATGTTCAAGTCTTCCACACAAAAACCAGTCACTAGTCAGGTGGCTATAATTACATAGAAAACTGAGAGGAACCCCAGTTTGGGAAAACTTTGACGTCATGTAATGTTTAATGTAGCCTACTTCATTTTGTTAACGAATGGAATATGTTTTCTTATTCTTTGTATCTTTATATAAATATGGTAGGCTATACAAGATTATCCTATTTAAAGGGGTTATATGATGTGATTTCAATTTTTCCTTTCTCTTTGGAGTGTTACAAGCTCTTGGTGCATAAAGAAGATCTGAGATAAGAGATATATCTATAAGAGATATTCTTTATAAAAGTTAAGACTCGTCCACACACCCCTAAAACGGCTCGTTCTAACACGCCCCCACATATCTACGTCACTATTTTTTTCATGATTGTTTTACTTTCTTTTATGTAAAGCACTTTGAATTACCATTGTGTACGGAATGTGCTATATAAATACATTTGCCTTGCCCTGCTTATGTGGGAAGATTTGCATAACGCTGCCCAGATGTTCACGCAAAGAAAGAAGGCGTACCTTTTATTCTCGTTGTAGTATTGTTGTTGCCGCTGATCCGTGCTGATCGCTGAGGAAATACATCAACTTTGCACTGTGGATCGCTGAATCAGCTTTCACTGTGGACGAAGCGGCATCCAGCCCGGGGTCGTCACATGTGGTTGCCGCAAGCCCAACGGACGCTCCTTCGTAGAATCCACCAGCCGTGCGGTTTTAAAACTGGCCTCCGCTCACTCTAGACCGCGGCTCGCTTTAGGCCTCTGGCCTCCACTCACTCAAGGCCTCGTTATGTGACGCTGTTTCGTTGAGAAAGTGAAACTACTTTGTTTGGCCTTCCAAAAGAGGACACGACTAGAAATCGTTTTTTTTTAGCATCAACTTTAAGATAATACAGTTAAAGTGACAAAAATGGTATACATTAAAAGAAATACGTTATGCCACATTTTAATTTATGTGGTGAGTAGCCAGGCAATAGGCAGGATAATAGTCAGACAATAATTTTTCACTATTTAGGCCTGTTATATTTATTATGTTAAACATGCAGTTATATGACATTAGATGAACTGAGAGATTACATTAAATATTTTTATATTTAAAAAAAAAATAAAAAAAAAGTTTATATATATATATATATATATATATATATATATATATATATATATATATATATAATATTAACCTGTTAACATGCGGTGGAGACCAGTGAACCTTTTATCATATTTAATACACATGCAAGTAAAGTAATACTGTATGTCATTATTTAGTCTTGACAAACTATATATTATTAGAACAGTCAAAGCCTTGAAATTCATTTGACCTCCATTTTGTTATGAACATCTTATAGTCACTATCACTTTTTTTTATGACTTTCATATGAAAAATGAACTACGCATCCGCTGAGGGGGCAAAAAAACTTGTCTGCTTCTCATCAGAGTCCTTTACATCCCTAAGGGCTTTTAATCTAAAAAGTTTCTCAGGTTTCTCAAATGTTTACTTGGAATTTCTTTAGAGAGGAGTATTACTGCTATCTATTTCAGTGGAAATAAATCAGTGATTGGAAATAGAGAATACCTTTAAATAAATAGTGACCTGCTACATCACTTAAAATGAAAATATTCTACAATTCCACGTAGCTGAATTACCTGCAATGTCACTGCAAATCCCCACATACAATAAGATGTTTAGCAGATGTAGACCGCGTGGCTGAACTCAGGGGAGAAAAGCAGTTGAGTGAGCAGCAGTGTACCTAAATAATTGGGCACTTGAGGAAATGGTGACGAATATCTCTTAACACACTAGAAATGCTTTGGTAATCAAATGCTAGCAGCACTAGAGGACTCTGCATATGTAAGCACACCACATAGCACAGCACATTTTACTGTATTTATGTAAAAGGGCCTTAAGAGATAATGAAGTTGCACTTAGTAGCACTAAATCATTATTGAAGTGTCTTTCTCTTTGCTACAGGGTTTTCTTTCAGGGTCCAACCAGGCAGCTATGATGGTTGGGAAGCCAGTCAGGCAGTGGAGGTCCATCTGTAAGGGACTGATCCTGGGTGCGCTCCTGACCACCTGCATGATTCTTTTGTACTGCCTGTCGGCCCCAGAGGTCCCGTTTGGCCTGCAAGAGTGAGTTCCTTAATGTATTTTGAATGAGAATAATGTACACTACAACAGAAAGCAGTTTATTCCGTTGATTTTTTTAGCCTAGGCAAAGTTAGAATGGCCTTTTATTGTGGCCAGCCTAACGCACACCTGTGCAATAATCATGCTGTCTAATCAGCATCCTATTATTTTGTGTACATAGAAAAAGTCTTAGATCTTTGAGTTCAGTTCATGAAAAATTGAGGCAAAAACAAAAGTATTGCATTTATAATTTTGTTCATTGTATATATATATATATATATACATATATATAATATATATATATATATATATATATATATATATATATATATACATATATATATATATATATATATATATATATACATATATATATATATATACAAATTTACATATTAAAATATTAAATATTACAATTAATATAAATAATATACCATAATTAATTCCTGTGATACAAAGGTGAATTTCAAGCATTATTACTTCAGTCTTTAGTGTCATATTTCTTGTTATTAGCAATGTTTAAAACAGTTGTGCTGCTTAATATTTTTTTATGAAAACAATAGTACCATTTTTTCATGACTCATAACATTATAAATGTTTTTATTCTCACTTTTGATCTGTATAATTCATAAAAAACAATAAAAGTATTAATTTCTTTTAAAAAATCCATACATATATGTCTATACAGCTGCTTAGTTGTGATTAAAATAGTGCCACAAAGCATATTATTTTTAAATATTTACTGTTTTATGTTAGGCTAAAATGTGGATAAAGATTTTCTCATAACATAATTTTTTTTGTTTTTTTTGTTTTGTTTTTTTGTTTTATTATTGTAGTAGTGATGTACTATTGTATTATAGTATTTTTGTTCATTTTTTGTTTACAGGGTCCCAGTGCCGTACTCATGTGCTCATCGCCCTTCTTCCGCCACTGGGCAGCAAACCTGCACTCCAAAAGTGGACATCATGTTCATGAAAACCCATAAAACAGCTAGCAGCACTTTCCTCAACATTCTCTTTCGCTTTGGCGAAAAACACCACCTCAAATTTGCCTTCCCCAACAGCCGCAATGACTTTTTTTACCCGTCCCCTTTCCATCGCTCACAAGTGAAGGACTACAAGCCTGGAATGTGTTTCAACATCATCTGTAATCACATGCGTTTCAATGCTGCTGAAGTGGCCAAAGTGCTTCCAGCCGACACCTCATACATCACAATCCTCCGGGACCCGGCTGATCTCGCCGAGTCCTCGTTCCACTATTTTGGACGCGTTGTACCTCTCACTTGGAAGCTTTCTGGAGATGATAAGCTGAGAGAGTTCCTGCAGGATCCGAAGCTCTACTATGACCCGGAGGGATTCAATTCGTTCTATCTCAAAAACCTGCTTTTCTTTGACTTTGGACAGGATAATAACTTGCATCCAGATGACCCAAAAGTGGATGAGGCCATTCACGCAATCGCCAAGCGCTTCCATTTGGTAATGCTTGTGGAGTATTTCGAAGAGTCGCTCATCCTGCTCAAGGACGTGCTCTGCTGGGACATGGAGGACTTGCTTTTCTTCAAACTCAATGCCCGGAAAGGTTCAACTGTTTCTAAACTGACTCCAGAGCTCAGGGCCAAAGCGCTGGAGTGGAACGCCATCGATTGGAAACTTTACCAGTTTTTCAACTCCACCTTCTGGCATAAAGTGGACGCTTATGGCCGGGAGCGCATGGCAAGAGATGTCGCAGAGCTGCAGCGCAGAAACGCTGAAATGGCTTCCATTTGCATTGAAGGAGGCCACGCTGTCGATGCAGGAAGCATCTTGGAGACGTCCATGCAGCCGTGGCAACCCATCGGTGAGAAGTCGATTATGGGATACAATCTGAAAAAGAATGTTGACAAAGCGCATGGAAAGCTCTGCAGGAAGATGCTCACGCCAGAGCTGCAGTATCTCACTGATATGGGCGTCAACCTGTGGATAACAAGACTGTGGGGTCACATAAGAGAGATCCTTCACTGGTAGCTCAGAAGAAATGTTTCGCTTAGGTGAAAGGTCAGCGCTGACCTTATGGGAGCTTGTTTCCACCACATAATAAAAGATTAAAATCTCATTGTGACTTTTATCTCACAATTCCACCTTTTTTTCTCGCAATTCTGAATTTATGTCTCACAGTTCAGACATTTTTCTCAGATTTTTTCTTCCACAATTCAGACTTTTTCTCATCAGAATTGCAATTTTATATCTCACATTTTCAAGTTTACATCTCACAATTTTTTTTTTTTTTTTTACAGAAATGTGAGATATAAACTATATCTCAATATTACTCTGTTGTTTTAACAGGCTTATTTCTGCCTGTTAAATAAATAGACATTAAAATAATAATAATAATAGTAATGGTAATTGTGACTTTTTATCGTAAAAATCTGACTTTTCTTCTCTGAAGTTTGTGTCTTGGATTTGTGAGTTAGAAAATCCAATATATATATATATATTATTATTATTTTTTCAGAATTTGAACTTATATCACAATTCACAGTTTATATCTTGCAATGCCTTGCCTATGAAACAAAGTGTCTAAATTGCAAGATACAAACTCTAAATTGGCAGATATATATTTTCAATTCTGAGAAATAAAGTTTGAATTGTGGAAGAAAAAAAATTGGAGAAAAAGAAAGAGAAAGAGAGAATGTTGTGAGATTTAAATTCTGAACGGCAAAATATAAACTCGCAATCTGGAGATGAAAATCTAAATTGTGGAAGAAGAATGTCTGAATTGCAAGATAAAAATCCTAAATTGTGAAATAAAAATTTGCAATTCTTAAAAAAAATTCTAAGAAAAAAATCAGTTTTTAAAAAGAAATTTATTCTGTGGCTGAAATACGTTTTCATAGACGTGTATACAACCGACCTAAAACCTGTTTTTCTGTGTCAGAAAGAATTAAAAACATTAAAAGACATGACTGAATAAAACATTTTCATATTTAAATGAATCTTACCCAAATAAGTGGTGACAGTCACATCTTTAACATGTAAGTTTTGTGTTCAGAAATGTACTGTAAGTCACCGCTATGTATTACATGTACGTAGTGTGTGGGTGCTTGAATCAATCATCAAAATGAATCAACTACTGTTGAATGACCTCATTCTTTGAAGCTCTTATTGTTGGTGCCAACGGCAATAGCAATAATAATTTCTTGAACTGTTTTAGATTCATTCTGAACTTGAGCTTTACTGTTATCATCACATGACTGATACAGTAAATAACTCTGGCTTGAATGTTGAGTGGAGAGGTGCTTTAAAGCTGAAATGTGATGACGTGTTGGGCTTCCTGTGAAAGATGACAAAATAAAAACTTTATGTAACACACACGTGGCTCGTTTATGGTTCACTGTCACTGTTCTGAGTTCAGAATAGATAAATGAATAAACACAACTGATTTCTATTGCCTTTGGTGTATATTGCATGTGAACATACACACATTCTCTTCTCACAAGAATAAAGCTGAAGTGTATTATGAATAGGATTGACCCAGGTTAGACTCTAGCAGGAAACCTTCTTGCAGTTGTGCTGTTTGGTAATGCACACTGACCTTTCTCCATACTGTATATGCCTTAAAAAAGAAACACTCAGCAGAAGATGACCACTTCATAAATTCATTTCAATATGTGATGTACATCCACCACTAAGCCTAGAAGAAGAACCATCCTTAAGGTAAGAAATTATTCTACTGTATGTATGGTTATGTGATCTGACAATGCGCTAAGGTCAGTGTAGCTGATTGTAGTGTCATTGATAAATAGGCCTATTGTTTTTATTAATATAAAAATAAAAATAAAAATATTTTTTAAATGTGTCTAGATTTTATATTGATTTTAGTTTTAGATTTTGTTTATTGGGTGGGTGGGGGTGGGGTGTAATGGTTTGGTTATTTTAGTATTTCATTCAACTATGAATGAGCCAAGATAACCTGGACAATAATATTTCACATGGTTGATCAACATGTTATTTATACAGATCGGATGGATGGATGGATGGATAGATAGATTTAATTAATATAAATAAATGATACATATAGCTATAGACTTGATACATTGATGATACATTATAGCTGATACATTATAGCTATAGACTTTCTTCAGCTTAACATGGGCTTCATTCATTATGTTTTGAGGTTTTTTAGTCATCTAAATATTCCGTATCGGAAAAGTAAAATAAAAACGTTCTTCTGTATCACGCCGAACACATTTTACAGTCGCACTGAACGCTGACCGGAAGTGTGATTTAAACAGTCGGAGGATTTGTGTTGCTTGGTTGTTTAGGCATTTATACACTTTTATTCTTTTATTTGCTACATCCTCTTGGTACACAAAAATGGGGAAAAGACAGCATCAAAAAGATAAGATGTGAGTTGAAATGAAACACCGCGAGTAACGTTAGAATATGAAGTTTTTGCTTTCAACAGTACTTTAACTATAGAGCCTTATACAGTTATATTTGATGATTTCACTGAAAACAACATCAGTATATTCTTTATTGCAGTGATATCGTGTTGTGTATAATCTGAGGTTTATAACGTGTTTGTCTTAAGTCTGTAACGTTATACAAGTTCATTCATGCATCTTTAACTGCAGTATCTTTTTTGTAGTTATGTTTTAGTATCAAGTAGTGAACTGCTACACATTTCCTATTGTTCAATTCTGATTCTTCAGTAATTATAATAATATTCGTTATATCTGTCTGTTTCAGGTACATCACATGTGCAGAATACACTCAGTTTTATGGAGGGAAGAAATCAGGTAACGTCACTTAAACTAGTCTGGATGTGACGTTACTGATCTGTCTGTATTGAGAAAACAACTTGAAAACAGTAAACACAAAACATTGTGGGACACATTGTAAAATTTGAGCAAATCAAACAAACACTGTCTTGAGAGATTATTTTACATTTGCAGTTTAGATGCAGCATGTCTTACTGCAGTATGTATGTTTTAGAAAGTAAAGTGTAGAGTCATGTAATGTGAGGGGGAAATATTCACATTAAAGAAGTATCAGGGAAATGATAAAATTGTGATTTTTCAGGCCTGAGTGAATAAATAAAGCAGGTCCTTGGTTTGTACACTACCATTCAAAATTCCATTAATTTTAAGTATTGTTATTATTATTATTTGCACTTGTATTCAGCAAAGATGCATTACATTGATCCAATGTGGTAGAAAAGCCATTTATAATGTTACAAAAGATTTAGATTTCAAGTAAATGCTCTTTTGAGCTTCCTAAGAAATATTTCTAGAAATCAGTGTATTATAATGATTTCTGAAGGATTATGTGACACTGAATGCTGAAAATTCAGCTTTGCATCACAGGAATAAATTGCATTTTACAATATATTACAATAGAACACAGATTTTTGATAACCCTGATAATAGTTCATAAAATTCACCAAAATAAGAACAACATTTTGAAAATTCTTAAAAAAAAAAATAAACTTTTGCACAGTAGTGTATGCAATGCTGTTGGTTTTCCTATCACTCGCTTTCTTCTTTGTTTGATTGCACTGCATATAGTTTTATTTTGTGCACTTTTTGTTTGATATTGCTGGTGCTTTTTCCTCCGTAACCCGCTGGGATGAGTAAAATAAGCCTTTTGTCATCATGTTTATAGAAATCCCACAAGCCAATTTCAGACGTCTGCCCTTTGATCACTGCAGGTGAGTTTTCACGTCTTTCATGTTTGATAAAAAAAAAGTCCTTTGTGTTTCTTCTGGTCAGTAATTTAGGTCTAGCACAATAGATCCTGCTTTCATAACTGTTGACCAGTGTTTCAAACGATGCTTGAATTTCATTAGTTTTATGTGAGTTAAAGCTGCTGTGTGTCCGTTTTTCCCCCGAATGTTAAAATACTTCTCTCGTGTTCTAGTTTAATATGCAGAGACAATTATAGTAAGACATTTGTAGATTTCAGATTCTGAAAATTTTGCTAATTTTAAAACATTGCTCTGTTTGTTGGAGGGGCCTGATAGGTCTCAAAAAATCATGTGAGTTTAGGGCTGGGCTGTCTTTCTGTCATTTAAGTTGGGGAGACTGTTCTGAAAACAGTCAGTATATTTGCAGTCAGAACTGTTTGGTGTCTCAGAAATGACACACAGCAGCTTTAGTGTCATACTATATGTATGATTTTTAATGTTCATCTCTTATCTCTTGCATAGTTTGTCTCTTCAGCCCTTTGAGTATCCCATGTGCACGTTGGATGGGGTGGTTTTTGATCTAATGTGAGTATATTACTCTCACCAACATCAGAATGAGTCATTTGTAAAGCTGTTATTTGCATTCATGATTTAATAAAAATAATACACTTATTTGTAGTAGCTTGTATTTATTATATGCACTACCCTTGAAAATTTTAGGGGGGGTGAAATTAATATTTTTATTCAACAAGGATGCATTAAATTGATCAAAAGTGTAAATATTATTTAAAAAAATATTTTGAAAACGTTTACTTTTATTCTTTCTTGCCATTCTATTATCAAAAATAAAAAAAAAAAAAAGAAAAATAATATTCTATTTCCACAAAAATATTAAACAGTCCAACTGATTTCAGCATTAGGATGATTTCTGAAGGGTCATGTGACACTGAAGACTGGAGTAATGATGCTGAAAATTATTTTTCCATCACAGGAATAAATTACATTTTAAAATATATTAAAATATAAATGTTATTTTAAATTGTGATATTTTACTATAGTAAATTTTTTACTGTGTTGATGCAAGAAAAAAAAAGATTAACATTAGTTTTCTCTCTAGGAGCATTGTGCCTTGGATTAAGAAGTTTGGTACCAACCCCATAACTGGAGAGGTATTTTAGTTATTCCTATTTATAATGTTTTATTTATTTGACACTGACCAATACACTTTAAAATCATTAGAGGTGAAAGCTTTTTATGATCAAAATCCTGCATGGATTCAACCACTAGAGAGCGTCAGACTCCATGTGAGGGGAATGCAATACCATCAACTCCAGGTGCTTGCCTGTGCATCAAAGCAGAATCTCTTGTTGTACACATGATTTAAGGGGCAATGCAATGGGTTTTAGAAAATGAATCCTATTTAGTTGTTTTCCGAGGTAAACTTTTATTCAGGGTTAGTAAACCTCTTACCCCAAGTAATAAACTTGTATCTTGTTTGTGATATGAACCTTAAATCATGTGACATGTTGAGCAGAGATATGTGATAGCTTCTTTATACAATTAGACTTATGATTTTTACCTTTCAGATAATAAACTGGGCCAAAAATCCCATAGACTTGCATTGAATTAGGTACCTGAGCCTCTCATGTGTTAATAAAATAAAAATAACAAGTATGTGTTTTTATTTTGTGAATATTATATATTATATATTTTATAATATAAGATATTATTTTAAATATTATTACATTTAAATGCTAAAGTATCATATGCTTAAAGGGATACTCCACCCCAAAATGAAAATTTTGTCATTAATCTCTTACCCCCATGTCGTTCCAAACCCGTAAAAGCTCCGATCATCTTCGGGACACAATTTAAGATATTTTAGATGAAAAACGGGAGGCCTGTGACTGTCCCATAGACTGCCAAGTAAATAACAGTGTCAAGGTCCAGAAAAGATATGAAAGTCGTCGTTATTAACAAAAATAACGACTTCATATAACAATTCCACTGTTAGCAGTCTACTTTGTGTCTCTCCATATCACCGTATGCTGTGTATGCTCTTCTGTATCCTTGTGGCGCGGATGATACAGAAGAGCATACACAGCATATGGTGCTATGGAGAGACACGGAGGAGACTGTTGACGAAGGAATTGTTAAATGAAAGTCGTTATTTTTGTTTTCTTACAAAAAGTTTTTCCCGTCATTTCATATAACCGGATTGCACGTCTGACGACAGATGGAGTATTCTAACGACGACTTTCATACCTGACCTGGACCTTGACACTGTAATTTACTTGGCAGTCTATGGGACAGTCACAGGCCTCCCGGTTTTCATCCAAAATATCTTAAATTGTGTTCTGAAGACGAACAGAGCTTTTACGGGTTTGGAACGACATGGGGGTAAGTGATTAATGACAAAATTTTCATTTTGGCGTGGAGTATCACTTTAAATTACATTACCATCTAGCACCCAGCAGCCTCAAAAAAAAAAAATTCAAAGCCCAATAAACTTAAAAAAGTGCAAATCAAATGTTAACATAACCCAAAGCCTTTCATAATCATAATTTCGTTGCATATTTGCTAAACGGTAGATATTTTCTGCTTTGAGAGTTTAATTTTGTTTTATAGTCAAGCTTAATGTGAGGGGAAAATGCTCTATTGTACCCAAAATAATTAAAAAATAATCATAACAGATGTGTAAGAGATAAAATTAGCAGTTAAAAAGTAAAAAATGTCATTAAAAACCAATAAAAATAAAAGAGGAAAATAAATATGATGAAAGTGCCAATAAAATGTTAAGATAACCGAAAGCCTTTCATAGTCTTAATTTAATTACGTGCTGCCAAACAGTAGGTGTTTTCTGCTCTGAGAGTTTCATTTTATGTTTTGGAGAGTAGTCCAGCTTAATGCGTTGCTTAGAGGGAAAATCTTTATAACTGTACTCATCTAGAAATCATTATTGAGACAACAATGAAGGTATTTCACAGGCCCGCTGATGGTGGCTAACAGCATTCAGTGTGCCAGGAGTGGATGTGGGTGTAAATTGCTGCATAATCATCAGTTCACAGGACACACGTCACTGCACTCTTAATTTATGGAATAGGAGTTATAGGATCTCTGTGTGTTTGTTGAATGGGTGTTATGTTATCTCTGTGTTGATCGTTAGTTGTGTGAATGTTTACAGAGAGCGTGATGTAGGGCATCCTGTATTTACTCGCTTTAAAATTCATATTCAGTGTCAGTCAAGGCACATGGCTGTCATCTGTAATGCATCTTTATGTCTTCATAGCTGTGCATCTGAGTGAGAGCATGTCTGGACATGCCATTGTGAGTTTGTGTGTGTTAGTACACACAGTGTGACTGTGTTATCTGAAGTATTCATGATTGATTTGTCTCACTAGATGGAGAGGAGGAAAGTGCTGGAGTTGACTAGGGCTGATGAGAAACACAGACTCTGTGTGTGTGTGTGTGTGTGTGTGTTTTGTGTTTGATTTGTTTCACTAGATTGTGTGTGTGTGTGTGTTTGTGTGTGTGTGTGTGTTGACTTTTAAGAGATCCTTTCGACATGCCACGACTTGTTCTCATGTGCAGACATCATGCTTTCAGGTGTTCTGCTTTACAAATTTGCCTTAAAAGATATGTCTTGTGATGTGTTACTCTTATTTATTGCATTTCTGAAGTATCAGTATGTGTTTGTTAGGCAAGGCACGATCACTTTTATATCACAGGCATTCCCAAACTTTTGTGTCAGCCCAGTAGAAAATATTTTCTTGAAGTACACCTTGATATGGTAAAATAATATTTTAGTAATTTTATGAAATATTTGCATATTCACAGTTCTCTGATGTCAGTTAATGATCATGTGACATGCAAGTAAATTCACAATGCCATCCTTTTTAGTAAGTGTTTAATTTAGACTTTGTCGCTGGATTTAATGTGAACTCAGACTTCTTTTTTTAGTTGTGGTAGTGTCAGATTACATTCACAGTGGTGTTTAATTTTGAATAATAATTATTATTATTAGTGGTGCTTGAAAAGCATCAAAGTTTTTATCTCTAATAAATGTATTGTTATTATTTTAAATTAATTATAAGAATTTTTATTTTATGCTAAGTTACAGAAATGATATTTATGCCGTAATTTGACTTTGAAACGCACAGCACATCGGACTAACAGTTATTTAATTAAATCACAGCCATTAATTTGCTAATCACACTAAGTGCCATCAATATTATTGTGCAACCCTGTTTTTTATTTCAATTTTATTATAAAGATAGCATAAGTCACAGTCACAGTTTTACTATATGTTAAAATGTAAACCGTTCAGCTCAGCAAGTATTACTTTAGGCAGTCATATAAATCTTTCTTCGCTCATCTCATCTAAGTGTCATTAGAGACAGGAATTTACTTATTAATATGATTAAACCCATTGCCACAGCGTTGCATGATGGTGTTTGAAATGAGTGCTATTCAGATAGTGTCTTGTTTTATCATTGCCCTAACATGTGCCGTATGAATCAGCAAATTCATGCAAAATAATTAAACACAATCATACATTAACATTATATTTGAAATGAAGGTGTGTCAGAAAGCCAAAGGCTGACAGGTATAGTCACTATCTTCTTAACTTCATTTTTCTTTTGCTTTCTGTAGAAGCTTGAGGCTAAATCCCTCATCAAGCTTAACTTCAGCAAAAACAGTGAAGGTAAATATGTTTGTGTGTGCGCGTGTGTGTGTGTGTGTGTGTGTGTGTGTGTGTGAGATCCTCTTACCTGGCCTGCGTCAACAACAATATGTGCTAATGACAAGAGATAATGGATTGAAGTCCTCTACAGTGGATATTCTTTCTCTCCTGTACTTTAGGGAAGTACCACTGTCCTGTGCTCTACACAGTGTTCACAAACAACTCCCACATCATTGCTAACAAAGTTACAGGAAATGTTTTCTCTTATGAGGTAAAACACACTACATCCCAAATGTTTCAAGGGCCTTCTTGTGTGGAACCATTTTTTTTCTCCCTGAAATCCACTTATAATGTTATTCAAGGTTTATTGCAACCAAAAACAGTCATAATTCAGTTTTTCATGACTTTTTTTTTTTAAATACCCATTCTGTGTTTAAAATTGAACATTCTGTATTTGTTACTAAAGTAGTAGTACCCCAAAAATAGGTTATAATACATATTATAAAAATAAATATTTAGAAATTAATATTTAGTTGTATAAATAAGATATAAATTCATTAATTAAATATATATATTTAACAAAGGCATAATTTTTTTTTAAAAAAGTTAATGTTTTGTCAATGAAAACAGTGACCACTGATGGTTGAACTCTAAAATTGAACCATAAAAGTAGTCCATATGACTCATGCACAATATGCAAGTCTTCTGGGTCCATATAATCAAATTTAAGTCATTAATGCAGTTGACATCACATCCAGGATTACACACTTGCTGTTCAATTTCCATGCATGGTGGAAAATGTAGGTCTACTTCACACTAAAGAGCAAGAAAAATCCGGTTGTTCATGCCACCTTTAATATCATGCTGACATCAATGATTTATAATTGATGTGTTAACCTTTTGTAAACTGTATAAATGTGTACATGAATACTCAATATTCTGTGGATGTATGTTTTGTTTAGGCAGTGGAACAGCTCAACATCAAGACGAAGAGTTATAAAGACCTATTGACAGATGAACCATTCACTCGTCAGGATCTCATCACACTACAGGTGACATGCACAGAGAGTGTGTGTTTATGACTGTTGAGTATGATTAAGTGAGGGTGCTGTTATGTCAGCATGGCTGTGATTTCATACAGGTTTTCTGTACACAAGAAAATAGAATCAGACAACAGGGTTCCGTTCTTCATATGTCGCTAACTCAGTTAGCTGGATTTGATTGTTGATGATTTGGCATGATCTTGGATTGTTTGGTTCTTCGAAGCTCATCCCGGAATTGCTGTCATAGCAACAGGTCCATAAGCTTAAAGGGATACTCCACCCCAAAATGAAAATTTTGTCATTAATCACTTACCCCCATGTCGTTCCAAACCCGTAAAAGCTCCATTCGTCTTCGGAGCACAATTTAAAGAGCAGGTCATATACGTATATGTCACTGGTTAACACATTTGCATAATCCCCGCCTGCCCGCGAAATATAAACAGAATCTGACCTGAGAAGACGCTGTGTTTAAGGATACCATAGAAATACAATTTGAACCTTTTGTTGTTTGCATGTCATTTTATCAAGGACTGCTTCTCTAATCTTGGCTTTATCTTCATTGGCTTCTAATCTTCTTTCTTAATTTGGACTAACAAGCTCTCCGAACCACAGCCTGTAAGTAAGATTGAAACATTGTGGACATTTTCAATTGAGTGCTCAAAAAAGTTTTTGTGCTAATATGTGATGTGTACCTAGAGCAGCTTTAGGTTTCCAGGTAAAGCACAATATTATTGTCTTACTGAAGTAGTTCTGATAATTTGCTGTGAACCTAATATTTCCTAGGAATGTGTCGAATATTGTAGACTGACGTTGTTCTAATTACTTCGTTTAATAATAAAGGATGTAGTGTAGCACACAGACTTTATAATCTTAGTGAATTTGCTGTTTATTTTGCTGCACCGACAGTTATAGGGTTAATGTGAGAGAGATGAGCGATTGTTAGGCTGCTGTGCCTGTGATACAGCTGCTCTGCGTTCTGATTAAAAGTTAAGACAGCGTCTTTTGTCTGTCGTTTTTCAAACATTACAGTAGACATAATTTTGTTTACAAACTGTATTGTTTCATCGGTTAGTCACTTTAGCACTCGGTTAACGTATCCACCAAGTGTTCACAATTTAGCAGTTAAAATTTAGCTATGTGTACGATTCGCTTGCATAAGTTTTTTTTTTTTGTATTTTATGTCATTATTATCAGAACGGATTGTAGCACAATTTTTTTATGTAAAGGTGCTTTGTCAATGGTAGCGATGGCTAACTGGCTCAGTGATTATTATCTGTGCCAATCACAGCAGGCTCGGTCAGCTGACCAATCAGAGCAGAGTAGGCTTATGGAAGGGAGGGGTTTGCTCTGAACTTGCTTGGAATGAATCGTTTCCTAATCATTGGCAAATGACTCTAATAATAAACGTATATTCTGAGAAAATTACAATGTTTTCTGACCTTAGATGCATTTAAACTTGTTGTAGGGGACTCCAACACAATATTAGGACACTTTAAAATACCATATGACTTGCTCATTAAGATATTTTGGATGAAAACCTGGCGGCTTGAGACTGTCCCATAGACTGTCAAGTAAATAACAGTGTCAAGGTCCATAAAAGGTATGAAAGTCATCTTCAGAATACTCCATCTGCCATCAGACGTGCAATCTGGGTTATATGAAGCAACGGGAACACTTTTTGTAAGCAAAGAAAACAAAAATAACGACTTTATTCAATAATTCCTTTGTCAGCGGTCTCCTCTGTGTCTCTCCATATCACTGTATGCTGCGTATGCTCTTCTGTATCATTCGTGCCACAAGGATGCGCTGTTTCTACGTGTATTTAGCTTTGATTTTAAATAAAACAGCGCATCCTTGAATAAAGTTGTTATTTTTGTTTTCTTCGCTTACAAAAAGTGTTCCCGTCACTTCATATAACACAGATTGCACGTCTGATGGCAGATGGAGTATTCTGAAGACAACTTTCATACCTTTTCTGGACCTTGACACTGTTATTTACTTGGCAGTCTATGGGACAGTCTCAAGCATCCAGGTTTTCATTCAAAATATCTTAAATTGTGTTCCGAAGAAGAACGGAGCTTTTACGGGTTTGGAACGACATGGAGGTAAGTGATTAATGACACAATTTTCATTTTGGGGTGGAGTATCCCTTTAAACCTGCTCGGGAGCAGGCTTATTTCATATAAACCGGATTAGATTGCATCTTTTTAAGCAGAACTGATTCTTAAAGTCTGTCCGCTACCACCGCTACTTTATTACAAGAGCATCCTACTGATCCAGGGATGATCATTTAAAATAATAATAATTTACAAATTAATTTAAAGATAATATAATAATGTTGTGTAGTCTTTAACAGCCAGTTTTACTCACTGAAAGATTTATTTGTCATAAAATACTTACTTCATAATTGTATTAGAGTCTTACACACATGCTATACAGATAATGTAGAGTCGTGCATTAATTTGAGTGATGACAGCTATTATGGGAGTGGCTTGATGGAGCGCAGGAGATGCAGATAACATGATCTTGACCCTTAAGAAAATGTAATTAATGCTGTCACGTAACATCTGTTCAAATATAAAATTAAATGAATTGCTAGTTACTACATTGAAATAAAAAATGTAAAGCCTGTACAAATAGTAGAAATCGTGAATATAAATAATTGGGAATCATGTAAATTAAAATAAAATAAAAATAGTGCACATTTCATTTATCTATTATAACGTTTAGTTTTTTTTCGCTTGGCATCATCTTTTTTAATTATATGATGTCATTACGTTGCTGTCTTGCCACCAGCAAATTGCTGAATTGCTGATCCTGGTTTTGAGTATCGATACATAACCTCTTTTATACCAACCCGCAATTATCTCAGATGACTCAATCCTGCCATACTAATCATCAACAACAGGTGCGTTCGAAGAACCGAATTAGCCAGATCCTGATTAGCGCGATGATATCATCTTGGATGTGACATTTCATCTCAGATATAATAAGCGACGTACGAAGAACGAGCCCAAAGTTTCAGACGACAGATTTTTTTTACATGTAACTTATTAATATTTTATTTTATTTTATTTTATTTTATTTCAATCACCACAAACTATTTTTAATAGTATCTGTTTTAGTTAACTATTAAAGCACTGATCCCACAGTCATTTAATCAGGATAAGTGTTAAAATGCTCACTGTTTCGAAAGAGCCACATTGTTAACACATGATTTGTATCTTTAAATTAATATTTGAAACCCTTTTCATGACTAATGTCCCCATAAAGCCTGTAAACCTGGTAACAAGAAGACCAAAAACTAGACAGAAACATTCACTTATAGCTTCTAGCATCTGAACACTAATGGATGTTTGGAGGGATTTAAAGCTGAAATAACCTTTTGATAAGGTAAAGTTAATATAAACACTTTAACAAAAATAATACAAACTTGCACAACTCTGCTTTGAAACATATATAACTGCAAACAAGTCCGTCATTATGTGAAACTAAAAATCAAGGCTAAGTTGTTGTCTGTGGTAATCAACAGCATGCCATCCACAGAGCTTCAAATCAGCATATCTGAATGATTTCTGGAGGATCATGTGACACTGAAAACTGAAGAGTGATGACTGATGAAAATTCAGTTTTGCCACCAGGAATGAATTGCATTTGAAAAATATAAAGATTGTAATAATATTACACATCATTGCTCTTTTTCCTGTATTTTTATTTAAATGCAACTTGGTGAGATTAAAATACTTTTTTTTTTTTTAAATATCTTATAGACCCTAAACTTTTGAAGGGTTTTGTTAAGGTATGTTTGCATTTCCTTTTGATTTTTATTGTTTGGTATGGGAATACAGAATCTGTTGTGAAATGTATAATATGACAGCCCTTATGTAAGTACAGAAGTCTATGGCATGTCTTCCTTCAGACAAGGAAACGTGGGCATGTGTGAAAGACACTTTATGCTGAATCAGTGTTTTCTGTGTGTGTGTGTGTGTGTGTGTGTGTGCATGTAACTTGCAGTGTCCTTATTCAGAGAAAGCAATCAAAGCCATGCTGTCCTTGCATGGTTTATTTTGGGTCAGGGAGAGAGTTGATGGGTGTTATGGGGGGTGTTTGGAGAAACAGAAATGGACTTGGAGTTATTTTCGGGTGAGATTAGGCCGTTCTTTTAGGGTTTATGGTGGAGTGGGGGGGCGGTGTGGGTGACGGGCGGCAGGGTTTCCAGACAGACACAGAAGTTATTTTGGTTACCATGTTGGGTGGGAAAGCTGGGGGAGTTTTAAAAGGATTGATGGGGGGAATATTTGAAAAGAGAGAGCTGGTTGAGTGGGAGTTTAGCTGAAATAGCAGGACTGAAATGGGCTGTGGTACAGTTGCACTGTCTGACCTATTTGGAACGGATACTACGGTGGGTCACTCAAAGTGTAGAGGGGAGAGAGAGTGATGAGAAGGTCCTGAACTCTCTTTTGTTTGTGTGTGAGTGTGTTGCAGCAGGCGAGCCCTCAAACTGTCCAGCCAGCAACATTTCCACTAAACTGATAAAACTCTGCCAAAACAAATTCATTAGAGAGTGTTTACTTGTCTTTCTATTTAGGGGAAAATATGATATGAGCTGTTTTATAACAATTGTGCAGTCCTGTGATGAGTACATATTTGATTTGTTTTTACATAATGATTCCTGCATAGTTTGTCAGCAAATCTGGGGTTGTCATATAACGTCTCATTTTGTCCTTTTATATCACAGGATCCCACAAATCTGGATAAATTCAATGTCTCTGACTTCTTCCATGTGAAAAACAATATGAAAGTCCTCGACCCTGGTGAGTTCAGTGTTTTCAGTGCAGTACAAAGAGTTCAGTTCGTTTCAACAAATGTCTCGCTATTTTGGAAAGAGCATATTACTTAAAGTGTGATTACAGTTTGTGCACATTTTGTGTGCAGCAGTGTCTTATTGTTAACTAAAATTATTAAAAAGGAAATCTGAAATAAAATAGAATTATTAAATGAAAAACCTAAATTAAAATTTGAACTGTTTACTTGAGATCTAATTGAAAATAAATACACTGAAGTGCTAAAATGAATAACACTAAAACTGAAATAAAATAAATGAAAGTCGAATAAAAATATGATTTAAAAAAAAAAAAGTATATAACAAAATTACTGAAACTTGAATTAAATCCTAAAAGGGTTTTTAAAAAATTATAATTATTAATAATGATTAATTATAAATATTAAAATATATTATAATAAAGCTAATTCAAAATTTTTATAAAACAATTATAATTTATACTGTAATAGTTTTATTAGTAAATAAACAAGACTAAAATTAACACTAATGTGTGGTTTATAACAGAGCACACTGTTTCACAATGCAACAGATTGCAAAAATCATTAAAAAAAAAAAGTTCTAAAAGAGTGATTTATAAATTGGACTTTAGTAATAATGTCTGTTTCTAGGAACAGTTGGATTTTTAAGTTGTTTATTACATTTATTTGGTAGTATGGATTGAAGAACGTAAGTTCTGACTACAAGGCTTTTGGATCCTATTTTCCCATAATGCCCTGCCTGTCAGTCAATTAGACTTAACCTGTGAGAGTTGAATCATTTAGCTCCAGGCTCAGGTGTGCTATTTTCACATTACTTTTCCATTCCTTACGTTTTATTATGTAGCCATATTACTTGCATTAGCCCATCTGTGATGATTTTAGGAAATTAACTGGTTAACGAAGTAAAGCTCTACGCAATCCGTTGAGGACTCACAGTGCATAATGAATTAATGAAAGAAGTGTGTTTGCCAAGTGTTGGGAATTCAGTGGAAGGTCTGAACATGGCATACTCAAAAGGCCATAAAAATAACCATCTTGACAGGAATGCAAGATGGCTGTGTGTGTATGTCACTGTGACCTGTCGGTCTTAAATTATCTGGAGAGATCCATATTACTGACAGCATCCCAACACTGCCTGCACTGCTGTTACAGCAGATCTCATGATGATGGGGATGCTTTACTCTGTGGAACATTTTAATCTCAAAAAACCCTGAAAAGCTCTTGAATCCCATATAATGCATTATAATATTCTTTATACATTAAAATGGTATTTATAAGGTCAATTTATAAATAATTGTAACTAGGGATGCACCAATGTATTTATCGGCTGATTTTTCCTCAATTTACAACCATCGGCATATCGGCTATATAAGGAAAAAGGCAGATGATTTATTAATTTACTGCGTGAAGGCACTGAGCTATATAATGTTTGTTGCATAATCCTAGCGCTGCTGTCTGCACTTTAATGCAAATCAAATAACAAAAGGCAAAAGATCACACACTATTCTTGACTAAATAACTTTTGTAACTTTCATAAGTGTAGGGGACCTCATCTGAATGATGACCAAAACTTTACTGATGTTTTATTAAGTTTATTGTGTCCCTTTTCACTCCAAAAAAAATCACCATAAGAGCTAAACAAAACAAAGCACGAGAAGTGCTCCTGTAGCTCAAGTGGTAGAGCATTGCGTTACCAAGCGCAAGGTTGGGGGTTCGATTCCCCGGGAACACATGATAGGTAAAAATTGATAGCCTGAATGCACTGTAAGTCACTTTGGATAAAAGCGTCTGCTAAATGCATAAATTTAATTTAATTTAATTTAATTTTAAGTGCACATTAAACTCTCTCTCTCAGTTGCATTATCATCAACATACATATCGGTATCGGCCAATAAGTGTTTGTTAAAATCGGTATCGGTCCCAAAAAATCCTATCGGTGCATCCCTAATTGTAACCACAGTTATAATGCATTATAATTGTTTATGTTTAAGCTTAACAAAACAACTGTTATGATCAAGGCTGCATTTATTTGCTCAACAATACAGTAAACATTATTACAATAAAAAAATACAAATTTTAAATGTAATATTAAAATGTAATTTATTTCTGTGATGCAAAGCTGAATTTCACCAGCCATTTTTGCAGTCTTAAGTGTCACACGATCCTTCATAAATCATTCTAATATGCTGATTTGCTGCTCAGCATTTCTTATTATCAGTGTTGAAAATGGTTGTGCTACTTAATATTTTTGTGGAAACCATGATTTTTTTCTTTTGTTGGTTTTGATTGCTTCTGTTGTCCTCATTTGTCACTTTGGAGAAAAGCATCTGACAAATGACTAAATGTAAATGGAATAGAAAGTTCAAAATAACAGCAGTTAATATATACATCATTGCAAGGTAACCAAGTTTTTGTGACTGTTGTATTATATTGTGAAGATGTCACATTTATGAGCTCCATTTTTATCCCCTACAGATGAGGAGAAAGCCAAGCAGGACCCATCATACCATCTGAAAAGCACAAACCTGGAGACGCGAGAAACGCTAGCAGAGCTCTACAGAGACTATAAAGGAGATGAGATGTTGGCCTCCACTATGAAAGTGCCAGAAGCCAAAAAAACAGACAAGCTCAATGCTGTGAGTATTTTAAGATATTGCCTTTCTAGCTGTGGTGTGTGGCAGAGTCTTGTCTCTCCTCTTTGTCTTCATTGATTCATCGTTTTGAAGTGGTTATATATCATGAGAAACATACTCGAATACTTTTTTGATTAGTCGTGCTTCACAATCTAGATTTAAACTAACTAAAACTAACTTGTATAAAGAAGTCTTAACAGTAGCAAAAACAGCATGTTTAATTCTAAAAGGTGGACATGACCAGAATTTAATTTAATGTAAATAATAGCTGTTTTTGTTTCAGGAAAACTTGATCACTACCTTGTAATCAGCAAGGATGTATTAAACTGATAAAAAAATACAGTAAAGATATTTGTTACAGAAGATTTCTATTTAAAAATACTGTTCTTTTTGAACTTTATATTTTCTAAGAATCATAAAAAACATTGTTTCCGCAAAAATATTAAATGTTTTCAACATTAACAATCATGAGGAATTTTTCTTGAGCAGCAAATCAGTATATTAGAATGATAGAAGACTGTAAAATTCAGCTTTGCTATCACATGAATAAATTCAATTCTAAACTATATGAAATTAGAAAAGATATTTTCAATTGTAATAATTTTTTAAAATGCACCTATTTTTTCTTTATTTTTTTAACACAGAAATGGATCCTTTTGTGAGAGTAAGACAAAAAAAAAAACATTAAAAGCCTTACAAACCTCAGAGCTTCAGTAGTGTAATAATGGGTACTAATGGGGTCTCCTGCGAGGTGTTTTAGGCCAGATAAAGAAGTTCTGTGCAGTGCTGTTTGGGTCACAGTGAAGTATCTTGCTGTGTGTGTGTGTGTGTGTGCGTGTATGTTGAAGTGTCTGTGCATTATGAGGTGATTTGCCTCTCAGACTCTACCACCATCACACAGCAACTGGAGCAGAAGAAAACGCCTCACAGGATCCTCAACCAACCACATACACTCACAGCAAGAATCACAATTTCTTCTGAAAGTCACTTCATTTTTTTGCATTTTTGCTTTAACGATCTAAAATGAATACCAATTTCTCACTTCCTGGGAAACGAATCCAGATAGATACCTGGTATCTAAACCGTGAGAGGTTTTTTTCATACTTACACTGCAATGGTTTTAAGTGCATCTCTGGCCGTGTCTCAAGTCTTCTTTTAGCACAGGTTGAAGTGTGTCTGCCCCCGTGCTTTCAGCTATATTAGTTTTTCTTGCTCAGCCTATTCACAGTGCAGGCACTGAATGAAATTGGCTCGACTTTTAGCATGAATGCCAGTCTATTTCAGCCCTAGCTGTGCTGGATTGGCATTGTGACGCTGAAATAGACGGGCATCCAGGCCCACTCTCCTACTGAATTAGCTTTGCTATTTCCACACCATACTAAGATAACTATAATATCCCAAAGATAACTATGTCCCAAGCCCAACATTTAAGCAAAATAAATAATTTAATAGCCATTTTTTATAGTGATAGATTTAAATTCAAATTTGAAGTTCACAAAAATGCATAACTCATTGTGTATTATTTATGTTACAGAAAGAAATACCTTAATTTGACTTGCGTATTCATAATATATAATAATATATTCAAATTCAAATACAAGCATAAAAGAAAAAGAAACATAAAATAGTCTTACCAGCCCAGAACCTTTGAATGGTTATGTAGTTTATTACTTTAGATTAATTCAATTGAATATTGAAATTAATAATAAAATGGTAAAGAAAAGCCTGTTTCGTTCACTATTCGTTTAAGATCAGCTAGTCGGCTTGGAACACAGACACATCCAAACATATCTGAATTGTCCCACAGGAATCAATAAAACCCATCCACCTCTCTGTCCATCTTCATAATGAATGGGTGATCAAACACTATTATTAAGTGTGATAGACACATTAGGAAGTGTTTGAGTGATGGCATGCATGTGAAGATAATTTAGTTATTTTAGATGTGGGTGTTAGAGCTTATTTTGTCTTATCTGTAAACCGTGTCCGTCTCTCTTCCTCCAGGCTCACTATTCCACTGGAAGAGTGTCTGCCTCCTTCACATCTACAGCTATGGCTCCAGCCACCACCAATGAAGCAGGTAATGGAGTTATAAATGAAATACTTCCCTGCTTACTCAGACCAAACAAATCAGTCAGCTGATAGTTTCAGCCAGTTCTTGCCTCTTTTGTGTGAAATATGCATCAGACGGTCCATGGGGCAAGGTTGGTATTAATCAGTCACAAACTTAACATTAGTTCTCTCATTGTCCCTTCTCCAAGTTACTCTCATATTTGAGCACACTGCCGATTCTGACTAGCTTAATTGAAGGAACAGTTCACCCAAAAATGAAAATTTGCTGAATATTTACCCAGCATCCAAGATGTAGATTTGGAGAAATTTAGCTCACCAATGCATCCTGTAAATGGGTGCCCTCAGAATGAGAGTCCAAACAGCTGATTAAAACATCACAGTAATCTACATAATCCACTCCATCTTGTGAAGTCAAAAGCTGCATGTTTGTAAGAAAGCAAATCAATCATTAGGGATACTTCACCCCAAATTGAAAAATTTGTCATTAATCACTTACCCCCATGTCGTTCCAAACCCGTAAAAGCTTTGTTCATCTTTGGAACACAATTTAAGATATTTTGGATGACAACCAGGAGGCCTGTGACTGTCCCATAGACTGCCAAGTAAATAACAGTGTCAAGACCCATAAAAGGTATGAAAGTCGTCGTCAGAATACTCCATCTGCCATCAGACCTGCAATCTTGATGTTATATGAAGCGACGGGAACACTTTTTGTAAGGAAAGAAAGCAAAAATAACGACTTTATTCAACAATTCCTTTGTCAGCAGTCTCCTCTGTGTCTCTCCATATCACCATATGCTGCGTTTGCTCTTCTGTATCATCCACGCCACAAGAATGCGCTGTTTCTACATGTATTTAGCTTTGATTTGAAAGAAAACAATGCATCCTTGTGGCACGGATGAAACAGAAGAGCATACACAGCATACAGTGATATGGAGAGACACAGAGGAGACTGCTGACAAAGGAATTGTTTAAATAAAGTCTTTATTTTTATTTTTTTATCTTAAATTGTGTTCCGAAGAGGAACAGAGCTTTTACGGGTTTGGAATGACATGAGGGTAAGCAATTAATTACTACATTTTCATTTTGGGGTGGAGTATCCCTTTAAGACATTTTAAGGTGAGTACATTTTAAGCAAATTAGCATTTTTGAGTAAACCATTCCTTTACTGCCTACATATCTTGAATGCACTTAGTTGCTTTGGGTTAATGCATCTGCCAAATGTGCAAATGTAAATGTCACCATGACTGCTGATGCACACAACAAATGACACCATTTCCCTTTTTGTTTATGCTGGGAAGAAGTTGCATGCATTTCATAACATTGCATCATTGCAGTACCTGAAACTCCTGGCAAGTATTAGAGCTGGTTTGTATTTTATTCTAATTTGGAGTGAATCTGGCTTCAGTATACCTCAGGAAACCATCTGGCAGCTGTCAAATCGGTCTTGCATATCTGTTCATTCTCTTTCAGACTAGTATAAGGCTGTTATGATACAAAAATGGTGTCAATACTGTCCACAGCAGAGTCATTCATAAATGTAAAGAATGAAAATATTTATTTTGTGATTTCAGATGCTATTTCCGACGATGCCGTTCGTTACCAGTATGTTAAGAAGAAAGGCTATGTCCGCCTGCACACAAACAAAGGAGACCTGAATGTGGAGTTGCACTGTGATAAGGTAACGTAAACACTAGCACAAACCTCAGTTGTTAAAGTTATTCTATTCTGTTCTGTGTAACATTTCTTGTCATCAAGTGGGCTCATGATCTAAATGGGATTTTTCTGGCTCTGATTGGCACCTTGTTTGCTGTCACAGTGTCAGATCAAGTCCAGATCTGACTGTGGTCCACTTTTGGACACTAAAGTCATTATTTCATTTCATTAGATACAAAACATTAAAGTAAGTGGCATCTGCAGACAGTTCTTGCTAGAGCTTTTCTCAAAAGTAACTTCACATTTACGTGCCACTTTTTCAGATATTTTTAATCAGCTGGCCTTAAGGTCATGTTTTTGGATATATGAAATCAGTTTGAATCAAGTTCACACAGGTGTTCAAGCAGATTAATAATATATCAACAGTAAACATGTTTCACAAAGTTTGTCAAATTTGAAAAAAGGTATTTCACAATATTACTGTTTTTACTATATTTTGATCAAATAAATGCAGCCTCGGTAAGCAGAAGACGCTTTAACATTAAAAACTATTAACATTGACTCTTACTTTTGAATGGTAATTTGTTTATTTCATATTTTAAAATCTAACAAACTTGTTTGTTTGAAAAGTGTCGTAATTGCTTGATATTTTGTATAGTTACATTTTGTAAATACATGTTTAATTGTGGCTTAATGGTATGATCAAATTAGCAGCAATTCTGCAAAAAAATGTCCATTGTTCATTGTCAGTATTGTACAGTACAGTATCTCACACAGAGGTCACTTTCAAACAAAGCAGCTTTCTGTTGGTCAATGCAGTGAATTCACATACGGCATATATACAATTCAATTCCAATTCACGCTAGTTTATAAAAACACAGACCTGCTCATATTTCTGGAGTGAGCAGAGATGTGGTAGAGGTGTTTGTTTAATGTCCTTTCTCTCTGTGTGTGTGTGTGTGTGTGTGTGTGAGTAGTGGTCTAAAGGCCGTCTTGTTTGTACATAATGTATAATTCATGCATTCAGAGTGCTCAGTCTCACTGACACACTGCAACTGCTGACCTACATCGATTGACTGACTCTGTTTTCTTTATTTCTTGTTTTTACGTTGCCTTGTTTTTCTTACTCTACTCTGTTCTGTTATAGTTGCCTGTTAGTTTTTGCTGTTAATGTCAGATTCTAATGCGTTTTCCCTCTTCTCTTTTCTTGATGTGCTCTGTATCCCACTGAGCATGTAAAATCATCCCTGCCATAAAACACTTCCTCGGAAAAATTGTGTTCGTTCTGGCCCTGCGCTGGCGCTAAAACTTACCCATAGTTCTCTCTTCTCAGCTGAGCAGATGCAGGGTCCCTGTTTTTAATTAAGTGAGAGGGTGTGCCAGGCTCTCACTCCTGGGTCAAAGCAGCACATCAATCCCTTTATATCTGTCATTTAGTGTTTCACTTTAACACAGTGCAGGGAAATTGGTGAGCTTTGTCTTGACTGACTTTTTAATTACATACATAAGATTCCATATGCTTTAGTCACATTTATTGTGTTTTCGCCTTATTTTATCACTTTCATGAACAATTTGGCTCAGTCTTTAATTGATGCAGTGCACAAAAGCAGCAAACGGCCTTTACAAGGCCACAGGATAAAAGACTTAATTTGGTTAGAAAATTCCTCTAATTTTAGAATTAAAGCTTAGGGAACATATTGTGAAAACTGAAGTACTTGTCATATTTCAGGTTTGCAGAGACAGCTATAAAATGCAGTAGCGTGTGTGTTTGTGTCAGTGTGACTTGGGAAGGTAAACACTGCTTATGGACAGAAACAGTATTTCATGCTCTTCATAGTCCTAGTAACTAGGTGCTATTTTTGTGTCTTTTCATTGGCTGTGTGTTTGTCAGATCAGGATAAAGAGGAGAGGTCACATTGATAAGGAAATTACCCTCTGCCTTTTTTCTTCCTATCCTATCCTCCACTCCCTCCCTCCTGTGGTTTGCCTGCATTTGTGATTAATCTATTTGTGGTACAGTGTTTACAAAGTAGTAATAGCTTTTTTTTCGTACTGTAAAGGTAAATCTTATGAAAGGCCAAGAAAAATGTCAAGATCATGTTCATATCTCACTGTAGAATTTTTTTTTGCCAAAATAAAATGAAGCCTATTTAGTGTGTTTTGCTTTTCATAACAATTAAGCAAAAAAATTTACGGTAATATAGTTAGAAATACAGTAATTACAATGACTTTAAAATGAAACAGACAGTACCCAGCCTTTATAAGCACTTTACAATTTAAATAATGTTTTAATGTATTTATTTATTCAATGTAATAATAAAAATATGTATAATTGTTAATACATTTTTAAAAAAAAAATACTATATTTTTGGGGGGGAATCGCTTAATTATTTTGAAAATGAGGTAAATGCAAAAACTAACTAGTCTTCTAAAATATGAATCTTTTTTTTTTTTTTTTTGATTTGTCTAGAAACAAATGTTCTCTTGTCCCGGGTTTACAGTTTGCAGCACATGATGGCATCTAGATTGGAATGTCATTGTGGACAGTTATGTAACACTGTCAGGTCTAGATAGAGCAGATGATTGAGATCTTACTTGACAACATTATTTTTGTAGGTGTTTTGTGTGCTTTTCATGCATGAGTGTGTGACATTGAAATCCGAATGTTTTTTTAGGTTCTGACATGATTGACCTCCTCTCGGGGTGACTTATAAAAGTTTAATGTGGAATTTGCTTCTGCATCTCCCAGAAAGGCACGCAGTCTTTCCTGAACACAAAATCAGTTTATTGCCTCGCAGAGGTTTTTTTTGAAGAGAGGGATGTCTGATCGCCATAGAAACTAACACACAAACATTAACAGAGAGGGAGAGGAAGCAACTGCTTTAACTTTCAGTGCTTTGTTTTTTTGTTTTTAACATCTTACATAAACAAGCCTTTCACTTCCTGAATGACCTAGCAGACTCATACATTCAAAGCTGCCAGATGTATTACTAACAAACCTAATTGTTTCTTGACCTTTATAGCCCACAGACGGTCCTTTTGGTAGCACACAAGGGCTTGTATATATGTTAAGTAAAATAATTAAAGGGATTATATGATGCGATTTCAAGTTTTCCTTTCTCTTTGGAGTGTTACAAGTTCTTGGTGCATAAAGAAGATCTGTAAAGTTGCAAATACTAAAGTCTCAAATCCAAAGAGATATTCTTTATAAAAGTTAAGAATTGTCCACGCCCTCCTAAAACGGCTCGTTTAAACGCCCCCACATATCTACGTCAGTATGTGGGAAGATTTGCAAAACACCGCCCAAATGTTCACGGAAAGAAAGAAGGCGTAACCTTTTATTCTCGCTGTTGCCGCTGGTGCCATTTCATGGAGAAGCTGTGTGTTTCATTGTGAAAGTGAAACTACTTTGTTTGGCCTTCCAAACGAGGACGATATCTGCTTCATCATGCCTAGAGCAGATCCGTGCTGGTTGCTGAGGAAATACATCAACTTCACACTGTGGGTTGCAGGATCAGCTTTCACCGTGGACAAAGCGGAGTCCAGCCCGGGGTCGTCACATGTGGCTGCTTCAACCGCTCCTTCGTCGAATCCTCTGGCCTTTCCTCATTATAGCTGCTGGCTGCCGCTCAGTCAAGCCGCTGGCCATTCCTCACTCTTTGCGAGGACAGTCTGGCGCTTCTGACTCATGGAATGTAAGTAGGTTTACATATGTAAAGGATTTGGCACTGATGATTCAAATGTGAATTTTGAGCAGTGTAGAGTAGCACTTGTTGTTTGTTGTTTGTCGTTTCTCCGATCACAAATGCAGACATGGTTTTATGTTTACGCAGCGTGATATGCGACGCAACGTGTTAAAAGACAGTATATGTCATTATAATCAGTAATTATGTCCCCACTGGATGCAGCAAATGCCTCGTTTGTAATGGGTTTTTATTGTTTTTGTTTTGTCATGCCGGTGTTCTGACCGGGACATGCCATAACTGTATATGTTGAGGGGCGTAACATTTCCGTCAGATGCTTGAAACATTTGGCTAATCACAACGCACTGGATAGCTGGCCAATCAGAGCACACCTCGCTTTTCAGGGCGATGAGCTTTATAAAAATCGATGCGTTTCAGAAGGCGGGGCATAGAGGAGAAACAATAATGTACAGAATGTGGAAAATGATGTGTTTTTTTAACCTTAAACCGCTTTAAACCAAACCTGAAACACATTTCATTACACCAAATACACAAAATAATGTTCTTTTTAGCAACATCATATGACCACTTTAAGTCATGATCTGAAGTTATAGTGGACACAGTTCCTGTAATATTCATGAATGATTAAAAGATGCAAGCTGCAGTTTCATTAATGTGAATGTTTTGCAGTTCTTTAATTGGAGACAGGCTTAAATTCCCTTTTGTTGAATCTCATCAAGAAATGTATTTCACCTCCAATATCAATATCATTAAGATTTTTTGCATTGTGGCATTATTTTCATAATAATTAAGCTCATTGTCTGTACTATAATAATCATCCTGTCCAGACATTTTTTTTATTTAGTGCAGTAAATTCTTCCATGATGTATAAATACTTTTATATGTTTATTAATAAAATAATAATTTATCTTTATTTTTCTTGCATAATCGTAATGACATTTTTTTGTCACGATGGGAAAAAAAATCCTAATGATCCTAAATAGTTTTTCCTCTTATTTTTTGTTATTTCTTATTTGTTTTTACTATTTTATGACTTTTTTTTTTTACTATTTTAAACTTTACAGTTTTCATACTTCCTGGAGATTTAGTAGATTCTTCTCTCTCAGGACCTGAAGTGGGACATTCACATTGACTCCATTGTTAAAAAGGCCCAGCAGAGGTTGTACTTTCTTCGCCAGCTGAGGAAGTTCAACCTGCCACAGGAGCTGCTGAAACAGTTCTACTCTGCCATCATTGAATCTGTCCTCTGGACTTCAGTAACGGTCTGGTTCAGCTCAGCTACCAAATCTGACCTCAGAAGACTACAGAGGGTAGTCCGGACTGCTGAGCGAAACTTTGGTACAACCCTCCCTTCTATTCAAGAACTGTACTCATCCAGAGTGAGCAAAAGGGCTGGCAAAATCACTCTGGACCCCTCACATCCAGCACACTTCCTATTTGAACTGTTGCCATCTGGTCGACGCTACAGAGCTCTGAGCACCAGAACGACCAGACACAGGAACAGTTTCTTCCCTCAGGCAATCCATCTCAAGAACACTTGACAATAACTGTGGAACACACAACACTATTTATACACTCATACACTTATTTATCTAACACACATATTTAGTCTACACTGCAAATCTGCACAATAATATACCTGTACATACAAAACTGTCTATAGTAATATATCTGCACATACAATTGTCAATTTGTATATTGTTATTCGTTACTTATTTCTTTTTTTATTTCATTTTATTTTATTTTATTTATATATTTTTTTTTATTATCTGTGTTTTTGTTCTGTCGCTGTCATTCTGTTGCACTGCGGAAGCTTCTGTCATGAAAACAAATTCCTTGTGTGTGTAAACGTACCTGGCAATAAAGCTCATTCTGATTCTGATTCATTCTTCTTATGCGAGTTGTAAGATCTTCAAAAGAGTGTTATTATTGCTTGTCCTGAAACACTTTGTTTATGTGATTTGTATGGTCTGCTGTGTCCCACAACCACAACAAAAATATATATTTGTAAATGAATCAAAATTTCTTCACACCTTCTTCAGTTTAGCGGGCTGCTATGCAAGTGTCATCATAATGACAAACAGTTTTTTATAAATCACATTCCTTGACATTAAAACTGATATTTGTTTTATTCCTCGCAGGTCCCCAAGGCTGGAGAAAACTTTGTAAAACTGTGTAAGAAAGGATATTATGATGGCACAATATTCCACCGCTCTATTAGAAATTTCATGGTAAACAAATTTTTCATAAAATTACATTTTTTTTTAAATTTATCCATCAGTGAACTAGTTTAGATATTAGTTTTTTAGATTTTAATTAAAAATTTTGGTCAGGCTTGTCATTTTCCATGACGTTGGAGTTCCCATAGATGTCTAGCCATTTAAAGCCATGGAATTGCCTTCTTTTTTTATCTTGGAAAATATGTGGCATAATTATGTGTTATTTGTTATTTTCAGATTCAAGGAGGAGACCCTACAGGGACTGGGACAGGTAATCATTTTACATTTGTTCTCAATCATTTAATGGTTACAACTCAGACTGACGGTGATGATTATTTGCACAATGTATACATATATGCAATATATTTACAATGTACAAATTCTGCTTTTAAGGTCATTTAGACTTTAAAAGTGCATTAAAATCAAAACAATAAAAAGTCCTTGAATATGAAAAGTAATAGAACTTTAGTATTTAAGTGAAGTTTAAGTATTTTTCCTCACAAAAATGAATGTTTTCTCATATATCCCACTCTAAGCTTTAAAGAGGGCTGTGGGACACAAGCAGGACGGAGTCCATCTCTTGTCTCTTATCTTCATGTTTTCTCCCAAAATTCCAAAGTAATTGACACTCAGGGAAAGTGAAACTGAATTACCGGTGCATGTCAAATATATGAGCTCACGTACCTCTCTTATTCGACATCAATCCAAATGTTTCCATGGTCGCAATGTGGCATTTGGCTGCTAACAAATGATTTCTTTTGTTTGTGAAAGATTTTTTGTTCTTTAGTGTTGTAATATTATTATCATATTATCAAAAATGTGTTTTGTTGTACCATCTGCAGCGGGGTACTTCACAACAGATGAGCTACATATATCTTTCTCAGACTTTCCTAAACTGTCTAGACAATATGACCTCAGTTTTCGTCAGAAGATCCAGCTGAATGGCTTTTTTGACGCACATTTGCGAGGGATGTTTTCCTGTGTTCATGAGTGTTAAAAGGTGCAGTCTAACTGAGAAACAGAAAGGGTAAGGAGTTAGTGCACTCTATTCCCATATATCTAAAATTCAGTCCCATAAAAAATGCACCAGCCTCACCTGAGACCTTTGTGTAAAAAGAAGGACTGAAAGCAAGAGGAGAAGGAAGTAGACTGAAAGATTTGAACAGAGAGTGAATTTTAAAGTGGTTAGTGTTAGACCTGAAGGTCAGAAGCAGCTTCTATCTTGCAGTCATTCTCTCGTGTATATTACCAAGCACATTGAGGCGAGGTTTGCTATTGCATTTAACCTTAAATAGATACAAATAAAAGGGTGAGATTTTGTATCAAATGTGTGCTTTTAGTCACTCGAGTGGCACAGAGTGTAAATGGCTCTTCACGTATGTTAGGGAAGAGTTTGCAGTGTCCACAATTCTCAGTGATGCATTTGAATATGCATGTGATTATCTGTCAAAATGGCAATAACAATACATGCAAATGCCTTTTTTAGAAGAATAATTCACACAAAAATGAAAACATTTTGTCATTTACTCTTGTCATTTCATATCTCTATGACTTACTTTCTTCTGTAGAACACAGAAGGAGAATTTTTAAAATAATATGGCAATGTTTTTTTTTTATTTATTGAAGTTAATATGGACTGGGGCTGTTAAGCTCCAAAATGACAATAATAAAAAAAAATTATTATATCAGTCATGTGATGAACAGATTCTCGAGCTATTCACTTAAAATTCATCCTAGTTATTTGGGAATTAAACATTTTAGTCAGATCTTCTCAATGAATCTGTAATTCAAAAAATTCAAACCATAAAAAAAAACATTACTTGAAAAACAAAGGAAATTAACTGAAATTAAAATGAAATATAAAAGTAACTTTAATTTCCTTTATAATCTAGTTGCCAGAGCAACATTTCTCATTTTCATTTAGTTTAAGTTGAAGTACAAAAATTACTAAAATGGAATAAACTAAAAATTATAAAACTATATAGACATATTGTAAAAAATAAATAAATACAAAATCACACAACAAAATTACTACATCTTGCAAATTAAAATGAAAACAAAAAGTATAAAAATAAAATCTAATTCAAAATAATAAAAAACAATAAAATGACACTGGATCCAGTTCACAAAACCTGAGTGTCACCTGGACGCAATTAATAACTTAAATTTCGGTCTGTTCTTCATACAAAAGTTTCGTATGAATTTTGCAAAAACTTTGTAATTGCAGAGGAACCAGGACATTTTTCTGTGAACTATCCCATTAATATGAACCGTTAAAAGATATGTACCGTTAAATGTTGACATTATACCAACCATAATAACGTGGCTTATTTATTATTATTATTTTGAAGGCTTTGATCATGTGTGCAGGAGTCCTGTTTTCCTCCATTTAGTTGAAAAATAGATAATATTAACCAAATTATCAAAATGTGTTTTGGATGCTGCAACAAGAAGTCATGAGTGTGACAAATCACACAATGTTCCTTTTAAGAGACGCAGCTTTTCTGTAATAATGGTGCGCTTTTAGGCTGTGAATGAATGTGCAGTGATTATGATTCTGCAGGATACGTCTACAAAATTAAATGAAGGCTTCTTACACAGCGGTTTGCTATTAGTGCAGCAGAAAAAAAATCACAACTCACGCTGATATGCACAAACATTTTTAAGATATACCCACACATGAATGAGTATATAATAGTCTGCATGCATAAAAGAAAAGAGGAATCAAAAACCACCAACTCTGATCTATTTGCAGAAGTGTTTAATTGTTATTATGATTGGGTTTTTACATGAATTGCTGGTTAGTCAGATTAAACATAATTGCATATTTCCAACTGCGATAATTTGTAATTAGTAACTGCAGACCTATGAATGTGGTACTTCAAGCTTGAATTACTAGATAGCCTTTGCATGAGATGTTTTTTTATATGTACGGTTTATTGATGATTTATTGTGTATTGCATACATTTTTTTTAAAGTAACAGTAATGTTAAATTTAATGTTAAAATTAATGTGGCATAATTATTGCTATTAACTTCTGTCTGCAAATAATTAGAAATGTATCATTTCATCACTTGCTCACCAATGGATCCTCTGCAATGAATGGGTGCCGTCAGAATGAGAGTTCAAACAGCTGATAAAAACAGTAAAGTACGCCATGCCACTCCAGTCCATCAGTTAATCATCTTGTGAAGTGAAAAGCTGCATGTTTGTAAAAAAAAAACAAAATCCTTCATTAGGACGTTTTAACTTTAAATTGTTTGTTCCTTCTAAAATAAGTCCGTAATATTGCTTTCTCCAGTGAAGATTCACCTCGTCTAAATCAGGAGAGAAATATGCATAGATCAAGCACAGTTTGCAAGTGAAAACACAATGGACTTTTTCACTGGAGGAACTGTTTTTATAGATCTGAATATTTCTGATTTCGTAACATTTCTGGATCGTTTTTCCGACGGCACCCATTCACTGCAGAGGATCCATTGGTGAATTTTCCAATGATGTGAATTTTCTGTGATAATGCACATCACTCCACAGATGCTTGGATTTAACCATCTAACTTTGGATTTTATTATTTCTATTAAGTAGTCTAATAAATGCTCAAAATTGTTAAAAAATTTTTTTTTTAAAACAAATCACTTTTTCTTACAATTGTTTTTTAAATCTTGGCAGCCTTGGTATTCTGTATTTTTTTTCTCATCCTTTTTAATTAAGTCAGTGGCATGGGGTAGAAAATGTCATCAAGGTCATAAATTATGCAGAAATGTCACCTGGGGAATGTTTATGAGGGTGTGCAAGCTTTCAAAGGCAGATTGGTGTGCCGTAAAGCCATCGCTCCACAACGACACCAGCTGCTGGACGTTTAACTCCTCTCTGCTCCGCTACAGCTAGAATTATATGCTACTGCTCATGGAAAAGTACAAAAGATTTTCAAACTCACATGACTGTGTGAATTCAGTCGGGGGAAGGTGTCTCAGAACAACATCTGAGTTGTTGAAAAATGTTCTTAATCTTGCATTCAAGCGCAGTCTCATGTCAGTCTCTCTGTGCACACACACACACACGTCCAGCATCCAGCAGAGCTTTTGATTGAGCATGATGAAGCGTTAATTAGTGTACCTGATTTGGATATGGTGTTTGTTTATGGTGACAGAAGACGACGCATGGTGCCTGTGCGTGAGGTACTGGGTTAGTTATTGTTTAGATTATTTGAAGTGATTCAAAAAGACAATCTGGGTCAAGTTCAGTTAACTGCTTTAATATTTCAGTGTAAAATCTGGGAAGAATTAAATAGTCAGACTACTGCATTATACACTAACATACTAAGTGTGGTCTGTAATTTTTTTTTTAATGTTTTTGAAAGGAGACTCTTAGCTTACCAAGGCTGCATTTATTTGATCAAAAATACATTGAAAACAGCAATATTGTCCAATATTATTGTTTTTGATAACTTTTTTATTTTATTATATTTTAAAATGTCATTTATGATGCAAAGCTGAAAGTTCGGCATCATTACTCAAGTCTTCAGTGTCACATTATTCTTCAGAAATCTTCTACACTTTATATTTAAATGAATGCGTTTCTGTTTGTGTAAATGTTATACTGTTTTATTGTTGTGCTGGATCACTGCTTTTGTTGTTCTGCTGTAATTATACCAGACTACAGATGTGATGCTGCATACAGCAGGGTTGTTATTGGCCAAGTGTCATGATGTGTTACTCTTAATCTCATACACATGCCCCCCATTGTGTTTAATATCCACATATCCCCCCTCCTGTTCCTCTCTCTGTTGTTGTGTGTATTAGGAGGAGAGTCTTACTGGGGGAAGCCATTCAAGGACGAGTTCAGGCCCAATCTGTCTCACACGGGTCGTGGTATTCTGAGCATGGCTAACTCAGGACCCAACACAAATAAATCCCAGTTGTGAGTAAATGTTTCATCTCCTCATTACAGTGACTGGATTCATATCAAACGCTCTGTTTAGAGTTTGTTTTAAACCTCTAAACTATTACACTTCTGGAATTAATTCAGCCAGAGCCTCTTAACAAACTTTAACCTGATGTCTGCTTTGGGTTTTTATAAACCTCTTTTTTTAAATATTGACCTTTGACATCACTAGAATTTTCTGCATTTTAAATCTAACCAGCACCTGTGATGTCATTCTGATATTTGCATACTGAATTCTGGTTGGTCTTGTCTTTCTTGTACTTATTTAACCCTCTGTAACAGCAATAACAGACGAGAGGAAACAAAGCCTAAACTGACCTGAAACTTCAGCACTATTTTGTGTTGCCTGTGTATGCACTGATGTTTAGCCCATGAAAGGCAAATATAGTGTAAGTATGAAACTGCCCTTACTAAAATGTTTCTTTTCTGTTTACTTTCAGCTTTATAACATTTCGCTCATGCACATACCTGGACAGGAAACACACTGTGTTTGGAAGGTAATTTTAGTTATGGATTGATTTGTGTTCAGTAACAGGACATTCACAGTCAAATAGCTTCATCAAGGCAGTACTAAATTAAAAAAAGAAGAAGAAAAAGTTTTATGACCCCTCTTTTTAAAATAAATATATTTTATAAATATATATTTTATAATACAGTAAAACAGTAATATTGTGAAATATTATTAAAATTTAAAATAACAGGTTTTTGTATGAATATATTTTAAAATGCTATTTATTACTTTGATGGGAAGCTGACTTTTCAGCAGTCTTCACTGTCATGATCTTTCAGAAATAACTTTAACATGCTAATTTGCTAAATAAATAATTTATTATTATTATAATCAATGTTGAAAAACAGTTGTGCTGCTTAATATATTTGTGATATTCACGATTATTATCTATATATTATCTTTTTTTGTATATATAAATATCTTTGCTGTCACTTTTGATCATTTTAATGCACCTTTGCTAAATAAAAGTGTTAATGTCTTTAAAAAAAATCATATAGTCATCAAACATTTGAATAGTAGTGTATGTTTATCTTAAAATGTATGCATGTTTGTGTATTTGTGAAGATTGTTTATTATGGTGGATTTCAGTGAAGGTTAAATGGTCTATTTCTCTGTGTGAACCCCTTCCTGGGGAAAAGCATGTCTTCTGTTGAATCAGAACATTCCAGCACACACACACACACACACACACACACTTTCACTCTGAGGGAAAGTCTTGCCCATTTGGCATTGAGTTGAAATCCTTGGACTCTAGCTGTGGAATTCAGAGGCTTGTCAGTATAAGCCTGAACCAAACTCCTGTGTACACCCACATGCACCCCTCAGTCTGTGTGTACTTACTGAGCACATGCAGTATGAACGGACACACACACACACCTCAACCCTCAGCCTATGGGGCACCTAGAAACCTGAGGCTCCTGTTTTGTAGGAACAGCTGAACAAAAAGAGAAAGTACACAGCATGTGTACAGATAGATCCAACACAACAAACAAGACAAATGAGGCATCATTTACTGGTCATTTCCATGTTATAGATTTGTTTGCTGTCCTCCCAAGATAAGAAATGTGAGACTGGGTTCGAGCTTCCCTCGTTACAGATATCACAACTTGGTACTGAATAATAACTTGTTTAAACTGCAACTGCATATTAAGTTGTTAAAGAAAGTTGAAAAATTGGCCTGTCAAGCTCCAAAAATTACCAAAAATATAAATCACCAAGAAATGATAATAGATGCACAATTTTCCAAATTTTCTGAAGCCATATTGATTTATTTACTCAAACCTGTTTGATTTGATTATTTATATGTTGTATTTTAGTATGTAGTATTTATTAATAGTTTTAATTTTAATTTTAGTTTGTTTTTGAAATTTTATGTGCTTGTAATTTTTATTATTTATTATTAATTTATTTTTATTTAGCTTTACTTTATTATTTCAGTTTTAGTTTGACCAATTTTTGTACTTCAATTTAAGCTTATTTATTTAAGATACATTGCCAAGGCAGCATTTATTTTCATGCAAGTTTTGGTTTTTAATCAAAAAAAAGTATTTTATTATTGAATTTAATTTCATACTCGCTGAAAATAATTTTAAATAGTTTTAGTTAACAATAACAACCCTGTTAAAACCTGTTTTCAGAAGACTTAAAATATAACTTAAATATAAATACATGTATTTTATTTTATGGATTATACTTCTTTGGTCCTTTTTTGCCCTTGTAGCGTAACAGCTCAAGATGAGGATAAATAAATTGCAGTATTTTTCGTTTTTGGATGTGTTGTTCCTTTAAGAAAAGTTGAAGATTGTTGGCTACAGTGAGAGAGTTTGATTCGGTCTCATTAGAGATATTATCACCACTTGGTTCTGAATATTTCCTCATTTACTCTTTGCAGCAGGATTTTAATAGGATTCTGTCCCTCTCTTGCTCTCTTTTAGAGTGGTTGGTGGTTTAGAGACCCTCACAGCGATGGAGAATGTTGAAAGTGATCCAAAGACAGACAAACCCAAGGTGCTGAAGCCATTTTTGTTCCTTCTGTAGCATCAGAAAATGAACAATTCGGTTGCACAAGCACATGTCAGCAGTGTAGGGCTGTGCTTTATGTTGACTCACGGTACCTCCTGTTTGTTTATATTTTTCCACCTGCTGTCAAATCCCACAATGCCAAAAAAGAAAACAGTCCAATTCAAAACAGCAGAATTTCAACAATTTTTCTCTCCTTTTGGTTGGGGCTGCAGTGTTTTTGACACATCAAGACTTGCATTTCTTACATTTCTCTCATGGTGACAGCATGCTAATAGGTGAAGAGTGTTTTCTCAGACTCACTGTTTCTCTTTCACATTGTCAGTCTGAGATAAAGCTGCTGAGCACTACAGTATTTGTGGACCCGTATGAGGAAGCGGATGCACAGGTCAGCATTTGTGTTCATGTACCTTGTCAATATGGTATTAGTTGTGTTTTCATGCTGTGCCGTCGATGTGACACTGTGTGTGTGTGTGTGTGTGTGTGTGTGTGTGTGTGTGTGTGTTTAGATTGCAGCCGAGCGAGAGAAGGAAGCACAGAAACAGGAGGAAGAGAGAGCACAAACCTCTGCTTCAGTCAACAAGGCAAAAACAGAGGACAAGCCTAAAACCTTTAGACCAGGAGTGGGCAAATATATCAACATGACTGCCACGTGAGTTCTCACACACACACACACACACATCCATGATGATGTGTAAAATCACAGATCTTGCAGATCTACACCATCACAGCAAAGAAATGATTCAACCAGAACTGATTTAGACTCAAACATGAGGAACTTTGTATTCCGTCTTTGTAATAATAGATGGATAGGCAGATCTCATAATGACAGGATCATTATTTAATGATATAAAGCTGCTTTGATGGTAAATGAGTGTGTTTGTGGGTGTCACTAGTGAGGGTTTCATCCCACACCACAGCAGGACTCAGGATATCAGCAAAGTTTACTGAGAACAACAAGAGATCATTCTAATTATCCCTCACAACCCCACTGCTTCTCTCACACATACACACACACACACACGACTGACTGTTAAACAGACATACACATACATTCACAGTAATGTGAACACCTGCTACACACACTGTTACCTGATGGGAACAGCGCCATGTTTCACGTGCACATGCTGCATGCAAGTATTATGAAAAACATGCTTGTTATTCAGTTTCACTTACTGTGTATTACTTACACAAACACAAACATGGGGTTCGGATAATTAAATAAGCTCAAAAAAATTCAAAGAATTACATCATCAATAAATGTCATGTCAATTAACCATGTTTACATAAAATAACTGTATTAATAATGATACCATTGAAAGAACTGCAATAAATAAATTAATGTGAATTTTTGTGGAAAAAATGCTTTCAAAATGTCAACAAAAAAAAAAAAAAAACATAATGCAAAAAAAAAATAGGTTTCTTTTTCTTGAAAAATATAATCTATTATTTATTTAATTTATTTTGGATACAAAATGACCCATATACCCAGTTACGATTTTATAAGAGGAATTTAGAAAATGAGAAAGAAAATATATATTTTTAAAAAATTATAAAAGGATACATTTTTTTTTTTTTTTTTTTTTTAATGTTTAATCAATCTGCCATGTATTACGTTTTTTAATATTTGTATACTTTTTGTATTTGAGGTATTTCTTCTTTCAGTTAAGTTATACTCTTTTGTTTCTACGTTTGTTTTTTTATATACTTTATGACATTTATTTTATTGTAGTTTAACACGGTTTTAAAGATACTATAAAAGACTAGTTACTACTTTTTCACCCTTTCTATGAACCTTAGATTTAAACAGGCTACTGTACCTTTAATAGCTCTGTATGTAAATGACGTCCATTATCATTGGCTAAACTCATTGCATGTGAAATGATGAGTAACAGCATTTATATTCAAGTTCCAGATTTGCTGCTGCTTCATTCAGTAACAGCCTTTTTTGCAAAACCTTGCATGATGTGACAGTTTCACAAAACACTGTGCTCTGAAACGTGCCAGACAAACTGCTGAGGCTGGACTCACAATCACTACTGAATCAATTACACAAACCTAATTAACTTTAATGTCTTATTCACTCTCCTTCATCAGGAAACATTCCCACCCAGATGGTGACAAACCCTCCACTAGTGAAGCTCCTGCCAAGAAACCCAAAGGCCGAACAGGTTTTGGAGACTTCAGTTCCTGGTAGAAGCACGGCACTGTCCCTCCTCACAAAGACTGATCGTGGCTAAATGAAGATATTGGACTAATCATACTCGGCGCAGACCTCTTGGTTTTTCCCTTTTATGGACCCTGTTTTGATTTGGATTTTTAAATAATAATGTGGCAGGGATTGTTTAGTTCACATGTAGTTAAGTCAAGTCTTTCTTTATATTGAGTCCTGTAAATAATCAGTTATTTTTTGTGTATTAAATGATTTAATGTATGATTTAATAAATGCATTTTGCTAAAATTTGGCTTGTTCATGCTGCAGTGTTTTTATTTGTGTTAATTGTATATGAAAGAAAAAAAAAATCCTCACAATTCTGACTTTGTTTCTGCCAATTCTGTATTTACATCTAACAGTTCTAATTTTATATGACACTTTTTTTTTTTTGTGCCACAGAATAAAAATAAAAAAGGTAATTGCACGTTTATATCTTGTAATTCTGAGTGATCTATCAATCTAAATTTACAGTTTTTATATAGCCAAATATAAAAATGTTCTCTCTGAAGCAATGTCATTACTGAGTCTCCTCCTCTTCTTCATCTAGTGTTGTCATTGTGTGCAGGTATCGTGGCATTGTGCTTGTAGCTACAGTATCAGGCATCCTCCAGTGGGACGTACCGTTCATCCCACAACTTCCAGAATGGTGCACGGAAAGTCTCTGTAGTTCTTATTAGTTCACACAATACAGCATTTCTCCTCTTGTGGTTTTGTGGATCTTTTTTCTGGAGGGGAGTTTCCTGTGCTTACTTGCTTTGTTCTTGCTGAGTGTTTAATGGGTTTTTTAATATGTATATATACTGTATATATATATATTATTTTTTGCTGCTGTGACCCAAGCGTATTTCATATGACCCCGAGGGCCAATTATGCAAGCTTACTGTTTCTGAAAGTTATTACCTCTTTCACTTCCTTCTGCTGGCATAACGACAAATCTCACAGAACCTGTCAGGTGAAGCTCATAGAAACCTTTTTTTTTTTTTTTTTTTTTTTTTTTTTGTAACATCATGTCAGTCATGTTTTTATAAAAATGACTTTATTAATAATGATACTCACTATTGAGAATAACTGCAAAAAATAAATAAGTATATAAATGTCAAGATCCATTAAATTCAAGTGAATTTGTGTGGATTTTTTTTTTTTTTTTTGCAATATGATGCAAAAAAAAATAAAGGTTTCTTTTTCTTGCAAAATATAATCTATTTTATTAATTCTGGATGAAAAATTACTCATACACTGATTCAAAAGTTTAGGGTCAGCAAGTTTTTTTGTTTTTTTTACTTTCTATTCAAAGAACACGTATCAGTTTCCACAAAAATGCCAAGCAGCACAACTGTTTTCAGCAGTGACAATGAATGTTACTTGAGCAGTAAATCAGACACTTCTGCTCTGTCATCAAAGGAATAAACTACATTTTCAAATATAATTTGACAGTGCTTTTTTTCTGTATTTTTAATCAAAAGAATGCCATCTTTGTGAACATAAGTGACAAAAACACTTTAAAAACCTTACAGACCTCAACCGTTTGAACTGTTACAGACTAGCAGCTTTGTGCCATGTGTTTCAGGACGCCGGTTTTCAGATGAGGTTTCTGTGTGTAAGTGATACAGGCAGGTGATGTGATCATGGCCTGGTAAACAACTTGTGGATCTCAGAGGTGTGCTTTCCTCCTGCCATTACGTAAACCTGCATCTGTCTTCTGCGTGACCTGCTCTTGTGCGTTTAGCGGTGATCGGGGACACATTTTCTCTCAGTCAGTCTCTGAAGGCACAGATGGTGGGTTTACAGCGTCTCTGCAGTCCATCAGTCAGGCTCGTCTCTTTAGTGTCAGAGTGCAGCACACAGAAATCTGTCACTGTTTACCGAATTCTCCGACTTGCCAACAGATTCATGTTCAAATAATGCTGTTCTGTCCTCCACATGTTCCTCATAAATGCTATTAGCATTCTCATTTTCCCACAAACTATTTCTGTGTAGATTTGTACGAAATGAGTCATTTAAAATATCTTATGGCCTATAGAAGGATGCTATTAGTTACTTTAAACCATGCATTTTTAGTGTTGCATAACAAAGTACGGTTTTGGATTGAATGATATAGATCAATATTTGGTGGATAATGTACATATATATATATATATATATACACACACACACACAGATATACTCAGTAACAACCAGATAACACAATAATATTACAGCCTGTGATGGTTGAAACTGGTTCTTAAACTAGTTTAAGATAAAAACGCTTCAAACTGGAACTCATGAATTCATCTTTAGGTAAGCCATTAAAATCTGTCACAGCTTGAGTTTCTCAGACATGAGATTCTTTGCAGTGGAAGGAAACCAATAAAAAATTAATCTTATAAAGGATGAAGATAACATTATCTCAGCATTGTATAATTGCGTTGCATTTGTCAAATTTCTATTATCGTGCGTACATTCCTAAAAGACCCTTTGAAACAGCTTTCAGTAAAGCATTAGCCATCTGTTCCTTACAGAGTATCCAGGAAAATATCATGTTTCAGCCATATCTTTGATGTCTGAATGCCAGAGTCTCTTTGGATTGTGTTTAAATTGTGAGGATGGACAGCATCTGACTTGACTTAGGCTTTTAGGCAGAAGATTTCACTTATTTAGGGTCTGAGCGGTTTCCTTAAAGTTTTGAAACACACAGTCTAGATGAACTGACATGTTAAGTACAGATTCTGTTGTGGGTTTTTACAAAGACACTTTAGATGACTTGATATACTCTACTAGTCTAAATCAATCGAATAATGGAATAAATGAAATGTTTTTAAATTGTCCCTTATGCTCACCAAAGCTGCATTTATTTGATCAAAAATGCAGTTAAATGTTAATATTGTGAAATACAGTAGTCAGCATTTCAAAAAAGTTCATCATCAAAGTTGTCCAGAATGTTGATTACTGTATTATCAAATAAAATATAACTTTAAATAATAACTATTTGAATATATTTTAATCATCATTACTCCAGTCTTTAGTGTCACATGACCCTTCAGAAATCATTCTAATATGCTGATTTGCTGTTGTTGTTTTCTCAGGATGAATAAAACGTTCAAAAGAACAGCATTTATTTGAAATAGAAAGCTTTTGTAACAGTATAAATGCCTTTACTGTCACTTTTGATCAATCAACATGTCCTTACTAAATAAAATAAAGGTATAAATTTCCTTTTTTTTACCCTAAACTTTGAATAGCAGTTATCATAGTTTCATATATATATATATATATATATATATATATATATATATCTATTTATATATATATCTATATATATATATATATATAATATATATATATATATATATATATATATATATATATTTATATATATATATTAAGCAGCAAACAGTTACTAACATTGATAATAATGAGAAATGTTTCTTAAGCAGCAGATCAGAATATTAGAATGATTTCTGAAGGATCGTGTGACACTGAACACTGGAGTAATGATGCCGAAAATTCAGCTTTGATCACAGCAAGGAATGTCATTTTAAAATAGTTATTTTAAATTGTAATAATATTTCACAATATTACTGTTTTTTACTGTATTTCTGATCTAATGAGACTTCTGTCAAAACAATTAACAAAATCTTTTTTTTTTTTTTTTTGAATGATATATATAGTTAATTAATTTTTTTTTGTTTTTTTTTTTTTTTATTTTTTAGTTAGGATGCATGTACCTAATTCATTTTCATTGTTTAAAGAAGAACAGCCAGCACAATCTCCTTTTAAAAGACATAAGGCTGAGTAAATGATGACATAAGCCTTTCTGCACCTGCATCATGTTTCAGAGAGTGTCATCACTTCATTAGATCAGTGGGGCTGAATCATTATAGCAGATGCACTCATTGGATCAATCAAAAATGATCAGCTGTTACTAATGTGTGTCTAAGAAAGAGGTTGTGTGTGTGTGTGTGTGTGTACTGGTATATATGGTTTGTGAGGATACAAATGTGTATAATGACATGGTTAATACAATGTAAACATGGTTTATGAGGACATTTCCTGTGTCCCTGTAAAACAAAAGGCTTAAAAAAACATGCAAAACGGTGTTTTATTAAATTCTTAAAACAGTATTTTAATTTATTGTAGAATTTATTACTTTTTATTTTATGAATGTTTATTTCTCATTTTGTAATTACTTCATTTTATAGTATTAGCATTTTAATGTATTGTAGTGTTTTTGTTTACTTTATTTCAGAAATGTTTCATTTTTCATTTATTTATTTTTTGTTTTGTATTTTATATTTGTACTTTTCGTGTTTTTATGTTTAATTTTTTTTAAATAAAACGAATACAGTTTTTCTTAATGAATTTGCACTAGTACTGTTATTTTATTTTATGCTGCATATTATTTTTGTACTGCTTTGGCCATACAAATGTCATGCCAGTAAAGCACACCAAATTGAAAATAAAGCTCAATTTCATAAAATCTACTGTCTTGGGCTGTCATCGACTAACCAAATGTAGTTTAACACACATTGAGACACAGCTAGTGTGTCTGACCGGGTGAATATGATTCAGACGTGGGAGGGGCTGATTGTGCTCATGAACACATTATTAAATACAGAGGGGTGAGGCGAGCATCAGCTGGCAATTTTGGTGTCAGCTGTAAAAAACGCCTGAGGCACAAAATGAGTGTATATATTGTGGTCTATACCGATATAATCCTCAGTCGTTTAACAATCATAGCATCTCCAGACTAACACTGAAAATGCTGTATACAGTGGTAATACTTTAATAGTTACGTTTATTTTACAGTAGCTGCTCTAGGCAATTTCTTTCAGCATAAAATATCTTTCTTACTTGACAGACATGACTGAAATAGGTGTCCTGAGAAATCACACCTGTCCGTGTGACTGACTGCGCTCTGCATGTGTTAGCTGATCTCAAAACTTGGAGGCTTGAGTTTGGGGTGAGACTGTCTGTCTGCTGAACAATGCTAGATGGAGGGAGTGTTTGGGAAATTTGGGTCTTTGTGGTGTTGAGTTTTAGATGGAGGGAGTGTTTGGGAAATTTGGGTCATTATTCTTAGTAGCACTGAAACTTATTGTAGCAATTTCTTTCTTTTTTTTTTTTTCATTAGTCCACTTTTCACAATCAAATACCAAAGACGTGCCCCATTTTAAGTGGATTTTAAATGCTATTTCTAAAACAACACTGTATCTTTAAAAACTGAATTGCATGCTTTTTGTACATAAATCACCATTCATGTTGACAGAAATTTTTTATGTTTTAATGTTTATTTGAATGCTTTTTTTAATTATTTTTGTATTTATGTTGGCATTAATTATGAATTCATTCATTTCTTCTTATATATCACCAATGTGCTTATTTTTATTTGATCAAAAAGATTACAGCAGCCAAATATTGTCAAACAAAAACATTGTGTGTTAATTTATATTTGAAAACATGATTTTTATTTTTAAAACGTTTTTATAAATAGAAAAAAAAAAAGCTTGTCTAGTTATTAAAAATTTTTGCTTAATATTAAAATTTAAATTAAATTAAATAGAAAGTTCAAATTTAAATTTAATTTAATTTAAAAATATCATCTGTAGCTTTTGTATAAGCGACTTACAGTGCATTTTGCTATCAATTTTTAACCTCATATTAAAGAAATTATACATGTCTTTATGATACTGTTTTATATATAATATAATATATATCCTTGCTGAAAAAAATATATATATTGACCCCAGACTTTGATAAGTAGTGTGTATAAAAATTTGCTCAGTTTAATCAAGTCATAATTAATTTATTTGAAACTGAAAATTCTGTCATCATTCAACTATATCCCTTATGTTTCTACAAACTCGTGACTTCTTCCCATGAAACCAAAGTCAAATCTGCTTTTCTTCATACAATGAAAATGAATGATCACTTCCTGTCAAGTTCAATGTTAATTGGTTTATTAAGGATATATGCTAGGTTGGATTTGAAATGGTTGTTTTTCTTATCAAATTTTCTTTGTTGATCTGGCCTAGTGTACCAAACTCCCATATAATCAAGCCTCAATATGCATTATATTATAAGTACTCTATTGAAATATATGTCATATCACATTATGGAAGTTGAATGCATTATGTTGTCTTTGAGTAACAGGATAACAGTTGTGCTCTTTTAGTGCTCTCTGTGACACGTGGCTCACTTCTTAACACCTTCTCATGGTCCTATCTCTTAATCCAGAGTCACCATCACCAATGTGTTTATAGATCTGTCACAGGCTCATATCCACCAGCACCAATGTGTGATGTTGTAATGAGGATTAATGAGTCGAATACAGGACTCCGGAATAATGGAAAGCAATAGAACATACTGTTCCAAAGAACTCAGAGTATTGGCCACTGGACGCGTGTCCCCCTCCTTCAGCTGTTATTATCTTTCTGAAGGGATGAGTCACCCCTGGTGCTGTCACTATCTGTCTGCCTGCTTTCCAGCCTGTTTACGTGTCTCTCCCTCCATATAAATCAGACACCCAAGCGCATCACTGCCAGTACAGAGATCCAGGAGAGTTTTGTGTATTACCAGCAAAGGTGGGTTTGTCCTGCGTCATTCCTTTGGTTTTAGGTTTCTCGAAAAATCTATCCAGAGATGAAAATATTGAATAATGGAAACAAATATGTTGTCTTGTAATAATAAACTGTTATCAAGAAATTCCTCATATACAAAGATTTATATTTTTGACCTCCAGAATAATTTTTTTAGCATAAAACTTTTGATGTTAACATGAATCGACAACATCTTCGTGGTAGTGATATTCATAAACATCACTAAGGCAACCAGAACTAAGAATGCCTTCTAGTGACTCATCACTACAGCTATTACTAACATGCAGTGACATGATCAGGGCTTAAGATAATTTAACATAACCACAAAAAATTTGCACAAATATTGGGTAAAATATACATTTTAGTTAACTGGTTTAGTGAGTTTTTTTTAATATAGTTTAAATTTTATTATGCAGTGGAGATCAAAATTGGAGAATAATCTATAAATACTTGATATTTTCTGAAACATTGTTAATCTTCATCGCTCAATATGTGAAGGAATATTAGCTGTGGGTATCCGAGACAGATCCATATCCTGATCAGTGCTGAACTGGCGAGCAATTCCAGCTGCGGTGTTGAACCGATTGCCCATTGATAATCTGCATTATCCTGTCTTCTCATGCATTTGTCTCATGTGGACAACCAGCATTTTTTTGGGTTTTGTGTGAGTTTGTTCTTTTTTGTGGAGTTGAATGATTATGGAATGTTATTGTAAACCTGCATTATCGTGCAGTAGCTGAAAGGGTCATCTCTTTGGCCTCCATCTGAACAACCTACTGTTAAAGGGTTTCAGTCACTTAAGAGCAGCCCACAATCTCAGGGAAAATTGGAGGAATTCTGCCAGTTAAATAGGGTTTGTCATATAATTAAGGAAATTATCACCAGGTGCCAGATTAACAGCAATAACTTGTAGGTGTCTGTAAGTGAGTTCTCTCTCAAATGTCTCATTTACGTTTTTTTATACTGTGCTTCAGAATACAATTGATTTATGAAATATGCTAAAAAAACTGCCCTCCTGTTAGGATAACTTCAAATAGGATTAAGCGCTGAACTTGAAATTTAGTAAATTGTACATTGTTCTCTAATTTTGATCTCCACTGTATACATAAAGTTTGGGGTCAGTAAGGTTTATATATATATATATATATAAAATATTTCATTGTATTACTGTATTTTTGATTACATAACTGCCGTCTAGGTAAGTAAAAAACACTTCTTTAACAAATCAAACTCAAAATTTTAAACAGTAATGTTTGTATGGTAAATAAAACTATCACTAAATATGGTATAAAATATATTGTAGATAAAACTAAAAATCTTAAAACTAAAAGGTATTGCCTTTATAGGCTACATGTACATATAATTCTTAGAATTTGACCCATTTATAAACAATTTACCTAATGTTGAAATTAAGATTTATTGTTTATTGTTAGTTCATGCTGACTGATGTTATTCACAAATGAATGCTTAATGTACAGTGTTACCATTTTATTCTTATTTTGGTTTCTTTTTTAAAAGAACTTCTTCAAGCAAACAGTGTGGACATGATTGAAGGCCTAAAAGAGCTGCAGCTGGATTTGAGTTTCCCCCGAGGCCCTCTGAGACTGTTTCCTCTGTATGACAGTATATCTACACAATCAGTGGGAGTCTCAGCAGCCCTCTTTGTTGGCTCAGTCAGACAGCCAAACGATATATTTTCTTTACTCCTACAGTTTAGACCAGTCTCCCGACAGTAAGACTCTTTATGTGTGCGCATATGTGTGCGCACCCCATGCTGCTCCTGAAATAAACACATGGATAAATTTAGCATTAGCGCTGACCCCAGATGCATTGACTTCTAATGGATCACTAATGCAGCATTGAGACACCGGCCTGACTTCTTATGATGCAGATCTGCGGAGGGAGTTGGTGTATGTTTAGCTGCTCATTTTTTATTCCTCCCTTTCATTTTTCTCTCTCTTGCTCTCTCAGCTAATGCAGTGAAGGTTTAGGCAGGGTGTGTGTGTGTTAGAGCTGGATTGACGCCAGTAGCTTGGCTTGACTGGATCATGGGCCTCTGTCCTGACATTGAAGCAAACGGGGGTGGTGTGTGTGAGTGTACAAGTGTTTTCCTTGATGAATCTGAGGGGGTGATAATAACAGAGCATAGCTGAGCGGAAACAAATACTGTGGTGGTACCATGGTACAGTAATGATTTCAAATTATATTGTCATAGCACTTTGATAAACACTACTGTTCCAATGTTTGGGGCTGGTAAAATTCTTTTTTGTTTTTGAAAGAAGTCCCACCAAGGCCGCATTTATTTGATCAAAAATACATGCGGTTACATTTTGAAATATAACTTAAATTTAAAATAGTTGTTTTCTATTGTAATTTATTTTAAATTGGTCAGAATTTATTTGGTTTAAATTTTGTGATGTTACTTTTTTTTATATTAGTTGTTTTCTATTGTCTCAGAAACATTTTCATTAACTCAGTTGTGCTGCTAATGTTTTTTACCAAACTGATCACATGAGTCCTGGGTCAAATGACAGCTTTTATTTCATAATAATTTATGCTGATTTGCTGCTTCAAGTGCCCCATTTTTTTATTGTGAAAAATACAGCTGGTTGAAAAACATCCTTGTGCTGCTAAAATGTCTTCAAAAGTAAAAACTGATACAACGATCTTACAGTGCAAAGGTTCATGTACAGTTGTGCTGCTAAATGTTTTTAAAACTGATACAATATCTTACAGTGCTGGGTAAAGAGAATGATTTCAGTTTTTTTTTGGATTTTTTAATTTGTAGTTTGTACACTGATGTGAGCTTAATGAAAACATCCTGCAAAGTTTTAAATCTTTTAGTTGTTAGTCAAAGGAGGGGTTTGTTTGGATGAATCATTGAGCGAATCGTTTGGGAGTCGTTGAGCATGTAAGGTAAAAATAAATGCATATTATAAGACAATGAATGTGTTGTTTTTTTTACCTTGCATGCGTGTAAACCTGTTGTTGGGGACTCCCAAAGCCAAAATATGAACCTTTCATTACCCATAATATGGGCACTTTAACAGAATCAACACTGCTTTAGTGTCAAATCATTTTAATAAATCAGCTGATCTAGTTCACAAAAGCAGCCTAAATGTTTAATTCATAAATCAGATTGGTTCGGTACTCATTGGCTTGGTCCTGGTACAGTGGTTAACAGCTCACTGGAGGGGACATTTGTCAGTGAATAATGACTCAAATTTAAGTTTTTGTTTTGTTTTTTCTCCAACAGAAAGCTATCATAAGACTGCAATAGATTTGAAATATGCGTACGAGTCTCTCATGATTATTTTACGGTATTGTTTCCGTCGTTATGGAGCTTGACAGCCCCAGTCCTCATTCAGTTTTATAGATAAGAGTAACCACAGCATATTCTTCAATAAAAAAAATAAATTAAAAAAAATCATATTTTGTGTTTCACTGAAGAAAGTCAGTTTTGGAACAACATGAGGGCAAGTAAATAATGACAGAACATATATTCTTGGGTAAACTAATACTTTAATAAAAAAGACACGGTGGAAGGGTTTGCGGTGTCCTTCATATCAGTGTGTGTGTGTGTGTGTGTGTGTGTGTGTGTGTGTGTGTGTGTGTGTGTGTGTGTGTGTGTGTGTGTGTGTGTGTGTGTGTGTGTGTGTGTGTGTGTGTGTGTGTGTGTGTGTGTTTAGGTGGGTGGATGAGAGGAGAGACGCCACCAGCTGCTCTCAGAGTGAAAGAGCTCTTTACTTTCCCTGCACAGTTATAAAACTCGCCTTCCCTCTGTTCCCTCTCATTCAATAACCCCAAAACAACCTGGCCTCAAACCACATTAAAGTTATGCAAGGTATTTCTGGCCCTGTTTTTTCACTGAGTAATAACCATAGTCCTGTGCTTTAGGGCATAAGCTTGAATCAAGTATTAAATGATACAGAAAGCATCTTGTGCAAGACAGAAAAAGTACATGTGTCAGCGCTGTCACCATGGTAACAATAGATGTTGAGTGCTGGAACCACTGAAGTGCGTAGGATGCTAAAGTGTGATGACATCATAGAGGAAGACAACTTCCTGTCCAAACACAGGTCGAAATAAGTGACACACATATGCTAATCACCATTATGTATCTCTTATGGGTTATATAAAGTAAGATTCACACAGATAATATGAACATTATGGAGCTACAGTATTACATGGTGACTGTTCATTTGTTATCTTTAGTGTAATGTGCTTTTACTGCTTTTCTTTCTGTACAAAAGGAATATTGTACTGTGTATGTGTGAAGGGACATTCACAGCAATTAGGATTGATAAAGCAACCAGAAGGCATTGATTTTCAATAAACGGTGGCTATTTTTGGCAGTCTGACATTGAGAGAAAAGTTCAACCTTATGCAAATGAGCAATGCAGTAACTACCAGCAAATACCATAATCTTGTTAATGATGAATTATGCGCTTCTGTCATTTACAAACACTTTCTCTTGCAGAATGTGTGTGAAGTTTCAACCTCAAAAAAAGACATTACATTTTAGACATACACATTTTCATCTTTATTTATTTCCAGTTAGTAGCTTTAGTGCTTTATGCAACATTTCTTATTATTGTGCAGTTCTAGTTTTTCATGTAATATAAAAAAACATTAAATATTTAAAATTAATTTTTATTGTTTTTAAGTTAATGATATAACCCTGTTACAAACGATATAAAAAGTTTAATAAAATTAAATATTGAGTATATAAGTATATTCCAAAATGTCATATATATATATATATATATATATATATATATATATATATATATATATATATATATATATATTAGTGATGCACCATAATTCCCCTTATCTGGACTAAGTTATAGATGTTCTCTCAAAATGAAGTGCTCAGTGACTGGAAAAAGGTAGAATGAGTTGATATGAGTTGCTGTATATAACAAAACAGATGTCATTTCCCGCTGTTTATAATTTTTTTTCCCTAACCTTAATAAATGTGTCGTCTTTCACTTCAAATTGTTACATTGTTTCAGTAAATTCAGTTAGAATAATAAGAAACTGTAGAGATTTCACCATTCAAATGAAATCAGTATCAACAAACTCCATCTTTCCTCTGAAGGAAACACAGACGCAGCATCTGATGTGACATAAGATGAATTTACACAGACTGTTTGATGAAGCTGAGGTGCCATAAATGCATTTACACCACAAAATTGCAATGGTTTTATAAGATTAATGTTTTAAATACATTTTTGAACATGCCAATAAAGAATTTTGGGGAAAAATGCAATGATACTTTTAAATATTAAACCGAACCACCGGTGGCGGCAAATTACTGTTTTAATGAGTCATTTATTCATTCTTTCATCCGATTTGTTCAAATGGGTGATTCACTCAGAAACACTGCTGTCTTTATAAATGGGTGACTGAATCACTGACTCACTCTATTCGTTCAAAAACGTGGATTGATTCAGTAAAGAAATGCTGCTGGCTGCGTCCGAAATCTCTAAAATGCTGCCTTCGGAGGCGGCATTCCAAGACAGGAAGACATCAAGGCACGTCCGAATACAAATTCTGCTTCATTTCTTGTCTCCGGAGGTACCTTCTTCTGATCGAATTTTGAAGGCAGCATAGATGTATCCTTCACTGCCTTTGATATCCCATAGTCCTGTGCGTTCCATTCCATGACAGTTGAGATAAAAAAAATAAAGATGGTATTGTTTGGTGAAAGTTACGTTTGGTGGTCAGTTTGTGTGTAAATGTTTCTGACTAACTTTTTGCACTTTTGATGTTATTTCTAGCGAGCCTCAGTATTATAATAATTAAATATTTGTTTAGTTATCATCAAAATTCATTCTATTTTGTTGTAGATCATTAAACCATTATGCTGTCTCAGAAGCCTGTCCGAAATCAGTTTCATGAGGTGCCTTTGTGCAAAAACGCTGCCTGCAAAGTCATTGCCCCATGTCAACTGCCTAGGCTTTCTGCTGTGGATTTGATGATTTTCTTTTGCAAAATTGATCAAAACCAGTCAATACTGTCTAAAATGTAAGTCAATTAATTTTAACTTCTTGTTTATTGAACTATCAGTGTCACACTGCAATCGTGTTGATATCCGTGGAAACATCTTGGTCATGTAATGTTGCTTATACCTATATCATATATTATAAACAGCATTTTTTTCTACTGCAGCATGCATCTTTAACTTTCTGTGAGTTACTTTGTGTGTGCTGTTGCACTCATTTGTTTTGATTTTTGCACGAGCCTCATGGCACTACAAAAATACATTATCAGTCTCCATTTACACTGAATGCAGTAAAATCAGAATCATTCTCGCGTGAACATTTTTGCTGGCCAAGTTTCAGTGCCTCCATAGTTGTGTTTGTTATTGACATTTTAATCAGGCTTCTTGTCTGGTCAGGGAAGTAAAATTCTCTCTCACTTTCCCCGACGACATGTTTGGATGCGGATCTAAACATAGGTGTGAATTCAAAACGGACCGGAATCGGACCGATCATGCAGAAATTTGGCTAATTCCGGTCCCTGGCCGGTCTATCGGAGCATCTCTATATATGCAATATTACAATATACAATATTTTAT